>NC_069500.1:1038394107-1038599266 GCF_027579735.1 Bombina bombina | reverse complement strand
TAGAAGCCTCAGCCGAGGCATAAATATCAAATTTTGAAAATTTTGAAAGAGTATGTAGAGAAAAAAAAAGTTGCAGCCTTGCAAATTTGTTCCACAGTAGCTTCATTTTTGAAAGCCCAAGAAGAGGAAACAGCTCTTGTGGCATTAAACTTAATTCTCTCAGGAGGCTGCTGTCCAGCAGTCTCATAAGCCAAACGAATTATACTTTGTAACCAAAAAGAAAGAGTAGTAGGAATAGCTTTCTGACCTTTACATTTCCCAGAGAAACAGACAAAGAGGGCAGAGGACAGGCGAAAATCCTTAGTCGCCTGTAAGTAGAATTTAAGAGCACATACAGCATCCAAATTGTGTAACAAACGTTCTTTGGAAGAAGAAGGATTAGGACACAGAGAGGGAACAACAATTTCCTGATTGATATTTCTATTAGAAACAACCTTAGGAAGGAAACCTAACTTAAAACGAAGAACCGCCTTAGCGGCATGAAAAATGAGATAAGGGGAATCACACTGCAGAGCTAAGAGTTCCGAGACTCTTCGAGCAGAAGAGATAGCAACAAGAAACAAAACCTTCCAAGTTAACAATGTCTATGGAATGCAACGACTCAAATGGAGCCAGCTGTACAACTTTAAGAACAAGGTTAAGGCTCCAAGGAGGAGCAACAGACTTAAAGACAGGCCTGATTTTGACCAAGGCCTGACAAAAAGATTGCACATCTGGCAAATCTGCCAAACTTATGTAGTAAAAACAGATAAAGCAGAAATCTGACCCTTCAGGGTACTGACTGACAATCCCTTCTCCTGAAGAAAAGATACAATTCTAGTAATATCTTATGGTACATTTTTCTAGTAACAAGCTTGCGAGCCTGAATCATGGTCTCAATGACGTTCAATCCTCAAGCAGTCAGCTTCAGAGAAATGAGATTTGGATGAAGGAAGGGACCTGAATCAGGTCTCTCCTCAGAGGTAGTCTCCAAGGTGGGAGAGATGACATCTCCACTAGGTCTGCAAACCAGATCCTGCGAGGCCATGCAGGGGCTATTAGAATCACCAACGCCCTCACCTGTTTGATACGAGCAATGACTCGTGGAAGGAGAGCAAACGGAGGAAACAGGTATGCCAACCTGAAAACCCAAGGAACCGCCAGAGCATCTATCAGAACGGCCTACGGATCTCTTGACCTTGAACCGTACCTTGGAAGCTCGACGTTCTGACGGGATGCCATCAGTTCTAACTCCGGCACCCCCATTTGAGGACTAAGCTGGAAAACCCCTCCGGATGGAGTACCCACTCCCTGGAATGGGAAGTCTGTCTGCTCAGAAAATCCACTTACCAGTTGTCTACTCCTGGAATGTGGATGGCAGTTAGACAGCAATTGTGGGTCTCTGCCCACTGAAGAATCCAAATAACCACCTTCATGGCTAAGGAACTCCGAGTTCCTCCCTGGTGATTGATGCAAGCCACAGAGGTTATGCTGTCTGACTGGAACCTGATACACTGGGCTGAGGACAACTGAGGCCAAGCCAATAGAGCAATGTAAATCACCCTCAACTTCAAGATGTTGATGGGAAGAGCAGACTCCTCCCGAGTCCAAAGGCCCTAAGCTTTTACCAAGTTCCAGACTGCTCACCAGACCAGCAGGCTGGCATCCAAAGGTCTCCGAAAGCATGTCCCCTTAGACAGATGTTCCTGAGAAATCCACCACAGGAGAGAGCCCCTTGACGACTGATCTAACTCTATTCTCTGAGATGGATCCGCATGGTCGCCATTCCAATGTCTGAGCATGCACAACTGGAGAGCTCTCAAATGCAATCGAGCAAAAGGAATGATGTCCATGGAAGCCACCATCAGACCGATTACCGTCATACATTGAACAACTGAAGGATAAGCGGTAGCCTGAAGAGAGAGGCAAGAGGAAATTAATTTGTTTTTCCTGACCTCTGTCAGAAAACTCTACATCAATAGAGAATCTATTATGGTCCCTAAAAACATTTCTCTTGTAGCAGGGGAAAACAAAATGTATGCTTACCTGATAAATTTCTCTTGTGGTGTATCCAGTCCACGGGTTCATCCATTACTCGTGGGATATTCTCCTTCCCAACAGGAAGTTGCAAGAGGACACCCACAGCAGAGCTGTCTATATAGCTCCTCCCCTAACTGCCACTCCCAGTCATTCGACCGAAGACGAGCAAGAAAAAAGGAGAAACTATAGGGTGCAGTGGTGACTAGTTCAAAAATAAAAAACATAATTTATGCTTACCTGATAAATTTATTTCTCTTGTAGTGTATCCAGTCCACGGATCATCCATTACTTGTGGGGGATATTCTCCTTCCCAACAGGAAGTTGCAAGAGGATCACCCACAGCAGAGCTGCTATATAGCTCCTCCCCTCACTGCCATATCCAGTCATTCGACCGAAACAAGCCGAGAAAGGAGAAACCATAGGGTGCAGTGGTGACTGTAGTTTAATTAAAATTTAGACCTGCCTGAAAAGGACAGGGCGGGCCGTGGACTGGATACACTACAAGAGAAATAAATTTATCAGGTAAGCATAAATTATGTTTTCTCTTGTTAAGTGTATCCAGTCCACGGATCATCCATTACTTGTGGGATACCAATACCAAAGCTAAAGTACACGGATGATGAGAGGGACAAGGCAGGAACCACTGCCTGTAGAACCTTTCTCCCAAAAACAGCCTCCGAAGAAGCAAAAAGTATCAAATTTGTAAAATTTGGAAAAAGTATGAAGCGAAGACCAAGTTGCAGCCTTGCAAATCTGTTCAACAGAGGCCTCATTTTTAAAGGCCCAGGTGGAAGCAACAGCTCTAGTAGAATGAGCTGTAATCCTTTCAGGAGGCTGCTGTCCAGCAGTCTCATAGGCTAAACGGATTATACTCAAAGCCAAAAAGAAAGAGGTTGCCGAGGCCTTCTGACCTCTCCTCTGTCCAGAGTAAACAACAAACAGGTTAGATGTTTGGCGAAAATCTTTAGTAGCCTGTAAGTAAAACTTCAAGGCACGGACTACGTCTAGATCAGTGATTTTTAACCTTTTTTTTTGCCGTGGCACACTTTTTTACATTAAAAAATCCTGTGGCACACCACCATCACAAAATTTTAAAAAAATCACACATTGTAGCCTAATACAGCATATTATATATACACATACACACAAACACACACATACTGTATGTATTGTGCTGTTATGCCATGCCTCCTACAAACTACCCCTGCACTGGGAGTAACAAATAAGCAAAGTTTAAAAAATATGTCACACTGTTGTCAGTCTGCCGTGGCACACCTGAGGATCTCTCACGGCACACTAGTGTGCCACAGCACACTGGTTGAAAAACACTGGTCTAGATTATGCAAAAGACGTTCCTTCTTTGAAGAAGGATTAGGACATAATGATGGAACAACAATCTCTTGATTGATATTCTTGTTAGAAACCACCTTAGGTAAAAACCCAGGTTTTGTACGCAGAACAACTTTATCTGAATGAAAGATCAGATAAGGAGAATCACAATGTAAGGCAGATAACTCCGAGACTCTTCGAGCCAAGGAAATAGCCTTGAAGAACTTTAAGAACCAAGTTTAAGCTCCATGGAGGAGCAACAGGTTTAAACACAGGCTTAATTCTAACTAAAGCCTGACAAAATGCCTGAACGTCTGGAACTTCTGCCAGACGCTTGTGTAAAAGAAGAGACAGAGCAGAAATCTGTCCCTTTAAAGAACTAGCTGATGATCCTTTGTCCAAACCCTCTTGGAGGAAGGACAATATCCTAGGAATCCTAACCATACTCCATGAGTAATTCTTGGATTCACACAAATGAAGATATTTATGCCATATCTTGTGGTAAATTTTCCTGGTGACAGGCTTTCGTGCCTGTATTAAGGTATCAATTACTGACTCTGAGAAGCCACGCTTTGATAGGATCAAGCGTTCAATCTCCATGCAGTCAGTCTCAGAGAAAGTAGATTCGGATGATTGAAAGGACCTTGTATTAGAAGGTCTTGTCTCAGAGGCAGAGTCCATGGTGGAAAGGATGACATGTCCACTAGGTCTGCATACCAGGTCCTGCGTGGCCACGCAGGCGCTATCAATATCACCAATGCTCTTTCCTGTTTGATTTTGGCAATCAGACGAGGGAGCAGAGGAAACGGTGGAAACACATAAGCCAGGTTGAAGAACCAAGGCGCTGCTAGAGCATCTATCAGTGCCGCTTCTGGGTCCCTGGACCTGGATCCGTAACAAGGAAGCTTGGCGTTCTGGCGAGACGCCTTGAGATCCAATTCTGGTTTGCCCCAACGGAGAACCAATTGAGCAAACACCTCCGGATGGAGTTCCCATTCCCCCGTATGAAAAGTCTGACGACTTAGAAAATCCGCCTCCCAGTTCTCTACACCTGGGATATGGATCGCTGACAGGTGGCAAGAGTGAGTCTCTGCCCAGCGAATTATCTTGGAGACTTCTGACATCGCTAGGGAACTCCTGGTTCCCCCTTGATGGTTGATGTAAGCCACAGTCGTGATGTTGTCCGACTGAAATCTGATGAACCTCAGTGTTGCTAGCTGAGGCCAAGCCAGAAGAGCATTGAATATTGCTCTTAACTCCAGAATATTTATTGGGAGGAGTTTCTCCTCCTGAGTCCATGAACCCTGAGCCTTCAGGGAGTTCCAGACTGCACCCCAACCTAGAAGGCTGGCATCTGTTGTTACAATTGTCCAATCTGGTCTGCGAAAGGTCATACCCTTGGACAGATGGGCCCGAGATAACCACCAGAGAAGAGAATCTCTGGTTTCCTCATCCAGATTTAGTAGAGGTGACAAATCTGTGTAATCCCCATTCCACTGACTGAGCATGCATAATTGCAGCGGTCTGAGATGCAGGCGCGCGAATGGCACTATGTCCATCGCCGTAACCATTAAGCCGATTACTTCCATGCACTGAGCCACCGTGGGGCACAGAATGGAGTGAAGAACACGGCAAGCATTTAGAAGTTTTGATAACCTGGACTCCGTCAGGTGAATTTTCATTTCTACAGAATCTATTAGAGTCCCTAGGAAGGAAACCCTTGTGAGAGGAGATAGAACTCTTTTCTTCGTTCACTTTCCACCCATGCGACCTCAGAAATGCCAGAACTATCTCTGTATGAGATTTGGCAATTTGAAAGCTTGACGCCTGTATCAGGATGTCGTCCAGGTAAGGAGCCTCGCGGTCTTAGGACCGCCAGAAGTGAGCCCAGAACCTTTGTAAAAATTCTTGGGGCTGTAGCCAACCCAAATGGAAGAGCTACAAATTGGTAATGCCTGTCTAGAAAGGCAAACCTCAGGAACTGATGATGATTCTTGTGAATCGGAATGTGAAGGTAGGCATCCTTTAAGTCCACTGTGGTCATGTACTGATCCTCTTGGATCATGGGTAAAATGGTTCGAATAGTTTCCATCTTGAATGACTGAACTCTGAGGAATTTGTTTAGGATCTTTAAATCCAAAATTGGTCTGAAGGTTCCCTCTTTTTTGGGAACCACAAACAGATTTGAATAAAACCCCTGTCTTTGTTCCGTCCGCGGAACTGGATGGATCACTCCCATTACAAGGAGATCTTGTACGCAGCTTAGGAATGCCTCTTTCTTTATCTGGTTTGCAGATAATCTTGAAAGGTGAAATCTCCCTTGTGGAGGAGAAGCTTTGAAGTCCAGAAGATATCCCTGAGATATGATCTCCAACGCCCAGGGATCCTGAACATCTCTTGCCCACGCCTGGGCGAAGAGAGAGAGTCTGCCCCCTACTAGATCCGTTGTCGGATAGGGGGCCGCTCCTTCATGCTGTCTTAGAGGCAGCAGCAGGCTTTCTGGCCTGCTTGCCCTTGTTCCAGGACTGGTTAGGTTTCCAGGCCTGCTTGGATTGAGCAAAAGTTCCCTCTTGTTTTGAAGCAGAGGAAGTTGATGCTGCACCTGCCTTGAAATTTCGAAAGGCACGAAAATTAGACTGTTTGGCCTTTGATTTGGCCCTGTCCTGAGGAAGGGTATGACCCTTACCTCCAGTAATGTCAGCAATAATTTCTTTCAAACCAGGCCCGAATAAGGTCTGCCCCTTGAAAGGAATGTTGAGTAATTTAGACTTTGAAGTCACATCAGCTGACCAGGATTTGAGCCATAGCGCCCTACGCGCCTGGATGGCGAATCCGGAATTCTTAGCCGTTAGTTAAGTCAAATGAACAATGGCATCAGAAACAACTGAGTTAGCTAGCTTAAGAGTTCTAAGCTTGTCAACAATTTCAGTCAATGGAGCTGTATGGATGGCCTCAAACCAGAATGCCGCCGCAGCAGTGACAGGCGCAATGCATGCAAGGGGCTGTAAAATAAAACCTTGTTGAATAAACATTTTCTTAAGGTAACCCTCTAATTTTTTATCCATTGGATCTGAAAAAGCACAACTGTCCTCAACCGGGATAGTGGTACGCTTTGCTAAAGTAGAAACTGCTCCCTCCACCTTAGGGACAGTCTGCCATAAGTCCCGTGTAGTGGCATCTATTGGAAACATATTTCTAAATATAGGAGGTGGGGAAAAGGGCACACCGGGCCTATCCCACTCCTTACTAATAATTTCTGTAAGCCTTTTAGGTATTGGAAAAACATCAGTACTCACCGGCACTGCATAGTATTTATCCAGCCTACACAATTTCTCTGGCACTGCAATTGTGTCACAGTCATTCAGAGCAGCTAATACCTCCCCAAGCAATACACAGAGGTTCTCAAGCTTAAATTTAAAATTAGAAATCTCTGAATCAGGTCTCCCTGATTCAGAGACGTCACCAACAGACTGAAGCTCTCCGTCCTCAGGTTCTGCATATTGTGACGCAGTATCAGACATGGCTCTTACAGCATCTACGCGCTCTATATCTCGTCTAACCCCAGAGCTATCGCGCTTCCCTCTCAATTCAGGCAATCTGGATAATACCTCTGACAGGGTATTATTCATGATTGCAGCCATGTCCTGCAAAGTAATCGCTATGGGCGTCCCTGATGTACTTGGCGCCATATTAGCGTGCGTCCCTTGAGCGGGAGGCGAAGGGTCCGACACGTGGGGAGAGTTAGTCGGCATAACTTCCCCCTCGACAGACCCCTCTGGTGACAATTCTTTTATAGATAAAGACTGATCTTTACTGTTTAAGGTGAAATCAATACATTTAGTACACATTCTCCTATGGGGCTCCACCATGGCTTGTAAACATAATGAACAAGTATCCTCTGTTTCAGACATGTTTGTACAGACTAGCAATGGGACTAGCAAGCTTGGAAAACACTTTAAAGCAAGTTAACAAGCAATATAAAAAACGTTACTGTGCCTTTAAGAGAAACAAATTTTGAAATAACAGTGAAAAAAGGCAGTTACACTAACAAAATTTTTACAGTGTATGTAACAAGTCAGCAGAGCATTGCACCCACTTGCAAATGGATGATTAACCCCTTAATAACAAAAACAGAATAATAAATGACAAAAACGTTTTTTAAACACAGTCACAACAACTGCCACAGTCTACTGTGGTTGTTACCCTCCTCAAACACTACTTTGAAGCCTTTTGAGCCCTTCAGAGATGTCCTGTATCATGCAGAGGGAAGCTGAATGTCTCAGTATTTTTATCTGCACAGAAAAGCACTAAAAAAAGGCCCCTCCCACTCATATTACAACAGTGGAAAGCCTCAGGAAGCTGTTTCTAGGCAAAAATCAAGCCAGCCATGTGGAAAAAAACTAGGCCCCAATAAGTTTTGTCACCAAACATATATAAAAACATAATTTATGTAAGAACTTACCTGATAAATTCATTTCTTTCATATTAACAAGAGTCCATGAGCTAGTGACGTATGGGATATACATTCCTACCAGGAGGGGCAAAGTTTCCCAAACCTTAAAATGCCTATAAATACACCCCTCACCACACCCACAAATCAGTTTAACGAATAGCCAAGAAGTGGGGTGATAAGAAAAAAAGTGCGAAGCATATAAAATAAGGAATTGGAATAATTGTGCTTTATACAAAAAAATCATAACCACCACAAAAAAGGGTGGGCCTCATGGACTCTTGTTAATATGAAAGAAATGAATTTATCAGGTAAGTTCTTACATAAATTATGTTTTCTTTCATGTAATTAACAAGAGTCCATGAGCTAGTGACGTATGGGATAATGACTACCCAAGATGTGGATCTTTCCACACAAGAGTCACTAGAGAGGGAGGGATAAAATAAAGACAGCCAATTCCTGCTGAAAATAATCCACACCCAAAATAAAGTTTAACAAAAAACATAAGCAGAAGATTCAAACTGAAACCGCTGCCTGAAGAACTTTTCTACCAAAAACTGCTTCAGAAGAAGAAAACACATCAAAATGGTAGAATTTAGTAAAAGTATGCAAAGAGGACCAAGTTGCTGCTTTGCAGATCTGGTCAACCGAAGCTTCATTCCTAAACGCCCAGGAAGTAGATACTGACCTAGTAGAATGAGCTGTAATTCTCTGAGGCGGAATTTTACCCGACTCAACATAGGCAAGATGAATTAAAGATTTCAACCAAGATGCCAAAGAAATGGCAGAAGCTTTCTGGCCTTTCCTAGAACCGGAAAAGATAACAAATAGACTAGAAGTCTTACGGAAAGATTTCGTAGCTTCAACATAATATTTCAAAGCTCTAACAACATCCAACGAATGCAATGATTTCTCCTTAGAATTCTTAGGATTAGGACATAATGAAGGAACCACAATTTCTCTACTAATGTTGTTGGAATTCACAACTTTAGGTAAAAATTCAAAAGAAGTTCGCAACACCGCCTTATCCTGATGAAAAATCAGAAAAGGAGACTCACACGAAAGAGCAGATAATTCAGAAACTCTTCTAGCAGAAGAGATGGCCAAAAGGAACAAAACTTTCCAAGAAAGTAATTTAATGTCCAATGAATGCATAGGTTCAAACGGAGGAGCTTGAAGAGCTCCCAGAACCAAATTCAAACTCCAAGGAGGAGAAATTGACTTAATGACAGGTTTTATACGAACCAAAGCTTGTACAAAACAATGAATATCAGGAAGAATAGCAATCTTTCTGTGAAAAAGAACAGAAAGAGCGGAGATTTGTCCTTTCAAAGAACTTGCGGACAAACCCTTATCTAAACCATCCTGAAGAAACTGTAAAATTCTCGGTATTCTAAAAGAATGCCAAGAAAAATGATGAGAAAGACACCAAGAAATATAAGTCTTCCAGACTCTATAATATATCTCTCGAGATACAGATTTACGAGCCTGTAACATAGTATTAATCACGGAGTCAGAGAAACCTCTATGACCAAGAATCAAGCGTTCAATCTCCATACCTTTAAATTTAAGGATTTCAGATCCGGATGGAAAAAAGGACCTTGTGACAGAAGGTCTGGTCTTAACGGAAGAGTCCATGGTTGGCAAGATGCCATCCGGACAAGATCCGCATACCAAAACCTGTGAGGCCATGCCGGAGCTATTAGCAGAACAAACGAGCATTCCCTCAGAATCTTGGAGATTACTCTTGGAAGAAGAACTAGAGGCGGAAAGATATAGGCAGGATGATACTTCCAAGGAAGTGATAATGCATCCACTGCCTCCGCCTGAGGATCCCGGGATCTGGACAGATACCTGGGAAGTTTCTTGTTTAGATGAGAGGCCATCAGATCTATCTCTGGGAGCCCCCACATTTGAACAATCTGAAGAAATACCTCTGGGTGAAGAGACCATTCGCCCGGATGCAACGTTTGGCGACTGAGATAATCCGCTTCCCAATTGTCTACACCTGGGATATGAACCGCAGAGATTAGACAGGAGCTGGATTCTGCCCAAACCAAAATTCGAGATACTTCTTTCATAGCCAGAGGACTGTGAGTCCCTCCTTGATGATTGATGTATGCCACAGTTGTGACATTGTCTGTCTGAAAACAAATGAACGATTCTCTCTTCAGAAGAGGCCAAAACTGAAGAGCTCTGAAAACTGCACGGAGTTCCAAGATATTGATCGGTAATCTCACCTCCTGAGATTCCCAAACTCCTTGTGCCGTCAGAGATCCCCACACAGCTCCCCAACCTGTGAGACTTGCATCTGTTGAAATTACAGTCCAGGTCGGAAGAACAAAAGAAGCCCCCTGAATTAAACGAAGGTGATCTGTCCACCACGTTAGAGAGTGCCGAACAATCGGTTTTAAAGATATTAATTGATATATCTTCGTGTAATCCCTGCACCATTGGTTCAGCATACAGAGCTGAAGAGGTCGCATGTGAAAACGAGCAAAGGGGATCGCGTCCGATGCAGCAGTCATAAGACCTAGAATTTCCATGCATAAGGCTACCGAAGGGAATGATTGAGACTGAAGGTTTCGACAGGCTGTAATCAATTTTAGACGTCTCTTGTCTGTTAAAGACAGAGTCATGGACACTGAATCTATCTGGAAACCCAGAAAGGTTACCCTTGTTTGAGGAATCAAAGAACTTTTTGGTAAATTGATCCTCCAACCATGATCTTGAAGAAACAACACAAGTCGATTCGTATGAGACTCTGCTAAATGTAAAGACTGAGCAAGTACCAAGATATCGTCCAAATAAGGAAATACCACAATACCCTGTTCTCTGATTACAGACAGAAGGGCACCGAGAATCTTTGTGAAAATTCTTGGAGCTGTAGCAAGGCCAAACGGTAGAGCCACAAATTGGTAATGCTTGTCTAGAAAAGAGAATCTCAGGAACTGATAATGATCTGGATGAATCGGAATATGCAGATATGCATCCTGTAAATCTATTGTGGACATATAATTCCCTTGCTGAACAAAAGGCAATATAGTCCTTACAGTTACCATCTTGAACGTTGGTATCCTTACATAACGATTCAATAATTTTAGATCCAGAACTGGTCTGAAGGAATTCTCCTTCTTTGGTACAATGAAGAGATTTGAATAAAACCCCATCCCCTGTTCCGGAACTGGAACTGGCATAATTACTCCAGCCAACTCTAGATCTGAAACACAATTCAGAAATGCTTGAGCTTTCACTGGATTTACTGGGACATGGGAAAGAAAAAATCTCTTTGCAGGAGGTCTCATCTTGAAACCAATTCTGTACCCTTCTGAAACAATGTTCTGAATCCAAAGATTGTGAACAGAATTGATCCAAATTTCTTTGAAAAAACGTAACCTGCCCCCTACCAGCTGAACTGGAATGAGGGCCGTACCTTCATGTGAACTTAGAAGCAGGCTTTGCCTTTCTAGCAGGCTTGGATTTATTCCAGACTGGAGATGGTTTCCAAACTGAAACTGCTCCTGAGGACGAAGGATCAGGCTTTTGTTCTTTGTTGAAACGAAAGGAACGAAAACGATTGTTAGCCCTGTTTTTACCTTTAGACTTTTTATCCTGTGGTAAAAAAGTTCCTTTCCCACCAGTAACAGTTGAAATAATAGAATCCAACTGAGAACCAAATAATTTGTTTCCCTGGAAAGAAATGGAAAGTAGAGTTGATTTAGAAGCCATATCAGCATTCCAGGTCTTAAGCCATAAAGCTCTTCTGGCTAAGATAGCCAGAGACATAAACCTAACATCAACTCTAATAATATCAAAAATGGCATCACAGATGAAATTATTAGCATGCTGGAGAATAATAATATCATGAGAATCACGATTTGTTACTTGTTGCGCTAGAGTTTCCAACCAAAAAGTTGAAGCTGCAGCAACATCAGCCAATGATATAGCAGGTCTAAGAAGATTACCTGAACATAGATAAGCTTTTCTTAGAAAAGATTCAATTTTTCTATCTAAAGGATCCTTAAACGAGGTACCATCTGACGTAGGAATGGTAGTACGTTTAGCAAGGGTAGAAATAGCCCCATCAACTTTAGGGATTTTGTCCCAAAATTCTAACCTGTCAGGCGGAACAGGATATAATTGCTTAAAACGTTTAGAAGGAGTAAATGAATTATCCCATTTATCCCATTCCTTAGAAATTACTGCAGAAATAGCATTAGGAACAGGAAAGACTTCTGGAATAACCACAGGAGCTTTAAAAACCTTATCCAAACGTATAGAATTAGTATCAAGAGGACTAGAATCCTCTATTTCTAAAGCAATTAGTACTTCTTTAAGTAAAGAGCGAATAAATTCCATCTTAAATAAATATGAAGATTTATCAGCATCAATCTCTGAGATAGAATCCTCTGAACCAGAAGAGTCCAAAGAATCAGAATGATGGTGTTCATTTAAAAATTCATCTGTAGAGAGAGAAGATTTAAAAGACTTTTTACGTTTACTAGAAGGAGAAATAACAGACAAAGCCTTCTTTATGGATTCAGAAACAAAATCTCTTATGTTATCAGGAACATTCTGCACCTTAGATGTTGAGGGAACTGCAACAGGCAATGGTACATCACTAAAGGAAATATTATCTGCTTTAACAAGTTTGTCATGACAATTATTACAAACAACAGCTGGAGGAATAGCTACCAAAAGTTTACAGCAGATACACTTAGCTTTGGTAGATCCAGCAGGCAGTGGTTTTCCTGTAGTATCTTCTGGCTCAGATGCAACGTGAGACATCTTGCAATATGTAAGAGAAAAAACAACATATAAAGCAAAATAGATCAAATTCCTTATAAGACAGTTTCAGGAATGGGAAAAAAATGCCAAACATCAAGCTTCTAGCAACCAGAAGCAAATGAAAAATGAGACTGAAATAATGTGGCGACAAAAGCGACGCCCATATTTTTTGGCGCCAAATAAGACGCCCACATTATTTGGCGCCTAAATGCTTTTGGCGCCAAAAATGACGCCACATCCGTAACGCCGACATTTTTGGCGCAAAATAACGTCAAAAATGACGCAACTTCCGGCGACACGTATGACGCCGGAAACGGAAAAGAATTTTTGCGCCAAAAAAGTCCGCGCCAAGAATGACGCAATAAAATGAAGCATTTTCAGCCCCCGCGAGCCTAACAGCCCACAGGGAAAAAAGTCAAATTTTTGAGGTAAGAAAAAATATGAAAATTTAAAGCATAATCCCAAATATGAAACTGACTGTCTGGAAATAAGGAAAGTTGAACATTCTGAGTCAAGGCAAATAAATGTTTGAATACATATATTTAGAACTTTATAAATAAAGTGCCCAACCATAGCTTAGAGTGTCACAGAAAATAAGACTTACTTACCCCAGGACACTCATCTACATGTTTGTAGAAAGCCAAACCAGTACTGAAACGAGAATCAGTAGAGGAAATGGTAAATATAAGAGTATATCGTCGATCTGAAAAGGGAGGTAAGAGATGAATCTCTACGACCGATAACAGAGAACCTTATGAAATAGATCCCGTAGAAGGAGATCACTGCATTCAATAGGCAATACTCTCTTCACATCCCTCTGACATTCACTGCACGCTGAGAGGAAAACCGGGCTCCAACTTGCTGCGGAGCGCATATCAACGTAGAATCTAGCACAAACTTACTTCACCACCTCCCTTGGAGGCAAAGTTTGTAAAACTGATTTGTGGGTGTGGTGAGGGGTGTATTTATAGGCATTTTAAGGTTTGGGAAACTTTGCCCCTCCTGGTAGGAATGTATATCCCATACGTCACTAGCTCATGGACTCTTGTTAATTACATGAAAGAAAACGATTAACATGCCAGCAAACGTTTTATATTACACTTTTATAAGAGTATGTATCTCTGTTAATAAGCCTGATACCAGTTGCTATCACTGCATTTAAGGCTTAACTTACATTAATCCGGTATCGGCAGCATTTTTCTAGCAAATTCCATCCCTAGAAATATGTTAACTGCACATACCTTATTGCAGGAAAACCTGCACGCCATTCCCCCTCTGAAGTTACCTCACTCCTCAGAATATGTGAGAACGGCAGTGGACCTTAGTTACTTCTGCTAAGATCATAGAAATCACAGGCAGATTCTTCTTCTAATGCTGCCTGAGATGAAACAGTACACTCCGGTACCATTTAAAAATAACAAACTTTTGATTGAAGTTAAAAAACTAACTATAATACACCACTCTCCTCTTACGTCCATCTTTGTTGAGAGTTGCAAGAGAATGACTGGATATGGCAGTGAGGGGAGGAGCTATATAGCAGCTCTGCTGTGGGTGATCCTCTTGCAACTTCCTGTTGGGAAGGAGAATATCCCCCACAAGTAATGGATGATCAGTGGACTGGATACACTACAAGAGAAATAAATTTATCAGGTAAGCATAAATTTTGTTTTCTCTTGTAAGGTGTATCCAGTCTACAGGTTCATCCATTACTTGTGGGATACTAATACCAAAGCTTTAGGACACTGATGAAGGGAGGGACAAGGCAGGCACTTAAACAGAAGCCACCACTGCCTGTAAGACCTTTCTCCCAAAAATAGCCTCCAAGGAAGCAAAAGTATCAAGTTTGTAGAATTTAGAAAAGGTATGAAGTGAAGACCAAGTCGCCGCCTTACAAATCTGTTCAACAGAGGCCTCATTTTTAAAAGCCCATGTGAAAGCTACCGCTCCAGTGGAATGAGCTGTAATTCTTTCAGGAGGCTGCTGGCCAGCAGTCTCATAAGCTAAACGGATTATGCTTCTTAGCCAAAAAGAAAGAAGTTGCCGAAGCCTTTTGGCCTTTTCTCTTTCCAGAGTAGACAACAAACAATGCAGATGTTTGACGAAACTCCTTAGTAGCTTGTAAATAGAACTTTAAAGCACGAACCACGTCAAGATTGTGTAACAGACGTTCCTTCTTTGAGGAAGGATTAGGACACAGTGATGGAACAACAATATCCTGATTGATATTCTTATTAGAAACCACCTTAGGAAGAAACCCAGGTTTGGTACGCAAAACTACCTTATCTGCATGGAAGACCAGATAAGGGGAATCACACTGTAAGGCTGATAATTCTGAAACTCTTCGAGCCGAAGAGATAGCTACTAAGAACAAAACTTTCCAAGATAAAAGCCTGATATCTATGGAATGCAAAGGTTCAAACGGAACCCCTTGAAGAACTAAATTTAAACTCCATGGCGGAGCAACAGGTTTAAACACAGGCTTGATTCTAACTAAAGCCTGACAAAACGCCTGAACGTCTGGAACATCTGCCAGACGCTTGTGCAAAAGAATAGACAGAGCAGAAATCTGTCCCTTTAAGGAACTAGCCGATAATCCTTTTTCCAATCCTTCTTGGAGAAAAGACAATATCCTAGAAATCCTGACCTTACCCCATGAGTAACCCTTGGATACACACCAATGAAGATATTTACACCATATCTTATGATAGATTTTCCTGGTGACATACTTACGAGCCTGAATCAAGGTATCAATGACCGACTCGGAGAAGCCACGTTTTGATAAAATCAAGCGTTCAATCTCCAAGCAGTCAGCCGCAGAGAAATTAGATTTGGATGTTTGAATAGACCTTGGAGTAGAAGGTCCTGCCTCAGCGGCAGAGTCCATGGTGGAAGGGATGACATGTCCACCAGATCTGCATACCAAGTCCTGCGTAGCCACGCAGGTGCTATCAAAATCACTGAAGCTCTCTCCTGCTTGATCTTGGCAATCAGACGAGGGAGGAGAGGAATGGGTGGAAACACATAAGCCAGGCTGAAGGACCAGGGCACTGCTAGAGCATCTATCAGCGCTGCCTGGGAATCCCTTGACCTGGACCCGTAACAGGGAAGCTTGGCGTTCTGACGAGACGCCATCAGATCCACTTCTGGTTTGCCCCATAGTTGAATCAGCTGGGCAAATACCTCCGGATGGAGCTCCCACTCCCCCGGAAGAAAAGTCCGCCTCCCAGTTCTCTACTCCTCGGATATGGATAGCTGAGAGATGGCAAGAGTGAAACCTCTGCCTATAGAATTATCTTTGAAACCTCCAACATTGCTAGGGGGCTTCTTGTCCCCCCCTGATGGTTGATATAGGCTACAATCGTGATATTGTCCGACTGAAATCTGATGAACCTGACCGCAGCTAGTTGAGGCCAAGACTGAAGAGCATTGAATATCGCTCTCAGTTCCAGAATGTTTATCGGAAGGAGGGCTTCCTCCTGAGTCCACGAACCCTGAGCCTTCAGGGAGTTCCAGACTGCGCCCCAGCGTGACTATAGTCCACTCTGGCCTGCGGAAACTCATTCCCCTGGACAGATGGACCCGAGAGAACCACCAGAGAAGAGAATCCCTGGTCTCTTGATCCAGATTTAGCAGAGGGGACAAATCTGTGTAATCCCCATTCCACTGATTGAGCATGCAAAGTTGCAGTGGTCTGAGATGTAGGCGGGCAAACGGAACTATGTCCATTGCCGCTACCATTAGGCCGATTACTTCCATACACTGAGCCACGGACGGCCAAGAAGTGGAATGAAGAGCACGGCAGGAAGTTAGAAGCGTTGATAACCTGACCTCTATCAGAAAATTTTTCTTTTCTACTGAATCTATCAGTGTTCCTAGGAAGGAAACTCTTGTGAGAGGGGAGAGAGAGAACTCTTTTCTTCGTTCACCTTCCACCCGTGAGACCTCAGAAAGGCCAGAACGATGTCCGTATGGGACATGGCGATTTGAAAAGTCGACGCCTGGATCAGAATGTCGTCTAGGTAAGGAGCCACTGCTATGCCCCGTGGCCTTAGAACCGCCAATAGGGACCCTAGAACCTTCGTAAAGATTCTTGGTGCCGTGGCTAACCCGAAGGGAAGAGCCACAAACTGGTAATGCCTGTCTAAGAAGGCGAACCTGAGGAACTGATGATCTCTGAATCTGAATGTGGAGATAAGCATCCTTTAAGTCCACGGTAGTCATATATTGACCCTCCTGGATCATAGGGAGAATGGTTCGGATAGTCTCCATCTTGAAGGATGGGACCCTGAGAAATTTGTTTAGGATCCTGAGATCCAAGATTGGTCTGAAAGTTCCCTCTTTTTTGGGAACTATAAACAGGTTTGAATAGAAGCCCTGCCCCTGTTCCTCCCTTGGAACTGGGTGGATCACTCCCATAACCAGCAGGTCTTGAACACAACGTAAGAATGCCTCTCTCTTTATCTGGTTTACAGATAATTGTGAGAGATGAAGCTTTGAAGTCCAGAAGATATCCCTGGGAAACAATCTCTAATGCCCAGGGATCCTGGACGTCTCTTGCCCAAGCCTGGGCGAAGAGAGAGAGTCTGTCCCCCACTAGATCCGGTCCCGGATCGGGGGCTACTCCTTCATGCTGTCTTAGAGGCAGCCGCAGGTTTCTTGGCCTGCTTCCCCTTATTCCAAGCCTGGTTAAGTCTACAGACTGGTTTGGACTGGGCGAAATTTCCCTCTTGTTTTGCTTTAGAGGAAACTGAAGCTGCGCCACTCTTGAAGTTTCGAAAGGAACGAAAATTATTCTGTTTTTTCGTTAACTTATTGGACCTATCCTGAGGAAGGGCGTGACCTTTTCCTCCAGTAATATCAGAAATGATCTCCTTCAGACCGGGCCCGAATAGGGTCTGTCCCTTGAAGGGGATGTTAAGAAGCTTAGACTTTGAAGTAATGTCTCCTGCTGACCAGGACTTAAGCCATAGCGCCCTATGCGCCAAAATGGCAAAACCTGAATTCTTAGCCGTTAGCTTGGCTAAATGAAAAATGGTGTCAGAAATAAAGGAGTTAGCTAACTTAAGAGCTTTAATCCTGTCTAGAATATCGTCTAAAGGGGTCTCCACCTGTAGAGCCTCCTCAAGAGACTCAAACCAAAAAGCTGCTGCAGCAGTAACTGGGGCAATGCATGCAAGAGGCTGGAGAATAAAACCTTGATGTATAAAAAATTTCTTAAGGAGACCCTCCAATGTTTTATCCATAGGATCTAGGAAAGCACAACTGTCCTCGACGGGGATAGTTGTACTCTTAGCTAGGGTGGAGACTGCTCCCTCCACCTTAGGAACCGTCTGCCACGAGTCCCGTATGGTGACATCTATGGGAAACATCTTTTTAAAAGCAGGAGGGGGAGAGAACGGCACACCTGGTCTATTCCATTCCTTAGTAAAAATTTCCGAAAACCTCTTAGGGACTGGAAAAACATCGGTGTAAACAGGTACTGCAAAGTATTTGTCCATTTTACGCAATTTCTCTGGAACCACAATGGGGTTACAGTCATCCAGAGTCACTAAAACCTCCCTAAGCAATAAGCGGAGGTGTTCAAGCGTAAATTTAAACGCTGTCATCTCAGAATCAGACTGAAATAACGCCTTCCCCGAGTCTGAAATGTCACCCACAGATAGAAGCTCACCTGCCTCGGCTTCTGAGCATTGTGAGGGTATATCGGACACAGGCAATAAAGCGTCAGAAAGCTCTGTATTAATTCTAGCCCCAGAGCTGTCTCGCTTTCCTTGTAGCCCTGGCAGTTTGGAGAATACCACTGTGAGGGTAGCATTCATAACTGCCGCCATGTCCTGTAAGGTAAAAGAATTACTCGCTAGATGTACTTGGCGTCACTTGAGCGGGAGTTATAGGTTCTGACACATGGGGAGAGTTAGATGGCATAATCTCCCTCTTTTTAGTCAGAGAATCCCCTGGAGATAAATCTTTAAGCTCCATAATATGGTCTTTATAGTTTATAGAAATTTCAGTACATTTGGTACACATTCTAAGAGGGGGTTCCACAATGGCTTCCAAACATATTGAACAAGGAGTTTCCTCTATGTCAGACATGTTTAACAGACTAGTAATGAGACAAGCAAGCTTGGAAAACACTTTAATAAAGGTGAAACAGCAATTAAACAAACGTTACTGTGCCTTTAAGAGAAAAAAACTAGCACTTAAACTGCAAAACAGTGAAAAAATACAATAAAATCTTTGACATTTTTACAGTGTGAATAAGGGACTAAAGCAGCATTGCACCCATTTGCAAATGGATGATTAACCCCTTAGGCCCCAAACCAGATTGAAAAACGTTAAAAATCAATTGAGCACCATGCCACAGCTCTGCTGAGGCTCCTACTTGCCCATAAATACGATTTTGTGCAGAAATAACCCCTTTGAAATGGCTCTCAGATGCCAGGGGACTCTTCTAGGGAAGCTGGATGTCTCAGTCTAAATTAAAACTGCACAGTTAAAATAGGCCCCTCCCACCATGTACAGGCAAAAGAGCTGAATACAAGGACAAAACCTTGTTTGGACCCAGTTTGGCAGAAATTATCTCTGATATTACAGGTGGAAAAGGGTCTTTTCTACCTTAAGATAAGAATAGGCATAAAGGGTAATTTTGGTTCCTTTCGTAACTTCAGAGGGAAGCTTTCCCCTTCATCCAAGCAGGAACAATCCAAGTCTTCATGGAAACCCAACAAGGGGAAACCATCAAAGAAACAGACATCTGATTCCCATACCCCCCAACTGTCCCGATTTTCGCGGTACAGTCCCGATTTTAGGGGTCTGTCCCGGGTTGCTAGTCATCTGTCCCGATTTGCCCCAGGCAAAAAAAAAAAAAAGTGTGTATCTGCATGTATAAGTGTATGCTATGTAGTGTGTGTGTGTGTCTGCATGTATAAGTGTATACTACGTAGTGTCTGTGTATGCTGCATGTATAAGTGTATGCTATGTAATGTGTGTATATCTGCCTGTATAAGTGTATGCTATGTAGTGTGTGTGTGTGTGTGTGTGTGTATCTTCATGTGTAAGTGTATGTATGCTATGTAGTGTGTGTGTGTGTGTGTGTGTGTGTGTGTGTGTATCTGCATGTGTAAGTGTATGCTATGTATTGTGTGTATCTTCATGTGTAAGTGTATGCTATGTAGTGTGTGTGTGTGTGTATCTTCATGTGTAAGTGTATGTATGCTATGTAGTGTGTGTGTGTGTGTGTGTGTGTGTGTGTGTGTGTGTGTGTGTGTGTGTATCTGCATGTGTAAGTGTATGCTATGTAGTGTGCTACTGTGCATTTTTGCTGACTTTAAAGGCCAGCATTTAGAATATTATTGGGGAATGCAGAGAGCAGTTTTAAAGAATTTATTATTAAATGTCCAATTAAGATAAAAATATTTAGCAATGCATTTGCAAAGGATAATTCAATACATAGCTCACATAGCCATACCAGTGGTTTGAGCTTGTGTTTGATTTGCTGCCTAAGTGTATTAAAATCTATGAGTTTATTTAGAATTTTATTTATATTACTTTGGTCTTATGATTTTCTTTTAAGCCCCGCCCACCACATTTCAACATTTCTTGCCGGGGGTGTCCCTCTTTTTTTTCTTTTTTCTTTTAAATGTTGGGAGTATGGATTCCAAATTAGCATGAAGGGTTTGCCCCCGATCTGGGATCGGATCAGGTGGGGCGGACTTTCTCAGTTCTCTCAAGCCTGGATATGAGATGTCCCAGATCCCTGGACTGTGGACATAGTATCCCAGGGTTACAAATTGGAATTCAAGACTTTTCCTCCCAGAGGCAGATTCCATCTCTCAAGATTATATGCAGACCAGATAGAGAGAGGCGTTCTTGAAATGTATACAACATCTTTCCTCCCTGGAGTGATAGTTCCAGTGCAGGAACAGGGTCTCGGGTTCTACTCCAACCTATTTGTGGTTCCCAAAAAAGAGGGAACTTTACGTCCCATTCTAGACTTGAAGCGTCTAAACAAGTTTCTCAAAATTCCATCCTTCAAGATGGAGACTATACTCAACATTCTTCCTTTAGTACAAGAGGGACAGTTCATGACAACCATAGACCTAAAGGATGCATATCTTCATGTTCCTATTCACAGGGAACATCACAGATTCCTGAGGTTTGCTTTTCTGGACAAACAGGCAAACGTATCAAATTTATAGAATTTTGAAAAAGTGTGTAGAGAGGACCAAGTTGCAGCCTTGCAAATCTGTTCCACAGAAGCTTCATTTTTGAATGCCCAGGAAGAGGAAACAGCCTTCGCAGAATGAGCCGTGACTCTCTCAGGAGGCTGCTATCCAACAGTTTTATTGGCCAAGCGTATTATACTCTTCAGCCATAAAGAAAGGAGAAGTAGCCGTAGCTTTCTGACCCTTGCGTTTCCCAGAGAAAACAAACAGAGCCAAAGACTGGCGAAAATCCTTAGTCGCCTGTAAATAGTATTTAAACGCACGCACCACATCTAGGTTGTGCAGCAGACACTCCTTATGAGAAGAAGTGTTAGGACACAAAGGAGGAACAACAATTTCCCGATTAATGTTCCTATCCGAAAACACTTTAGAAAGAAAACCCAACTTAGTAAAATAAGGTAAGGGGATTCACACTGCAACGCCGAGAGTTCTGAGACTCTGCGAGCAGAAGAAATTGCAACAAGAAACAAAACTTTCCAAGGTAACATCTTAATATCTACGGAATGCATAGGCTCAAACGGAGCCTGCTGATGAACTTTGAGAACAAGATTAAGACTCCAGGAAGGATATAATTAAGTGTTCAATCTCCAAGCAGTCCGCTTCAGAGAAACTAGATTTGGGTGAAGGGTGAAAAGTCTGTCTACTAAGAAAATCCTCTTGCCAATTGTCCACCCATGGAATGTGGTTCGCAGTTGTGGGTCTCTGCCCACTGAATAATCTTCGCTACCTCTGTCATGGCCAAGGAACTCAGAGTTCCTCCCTGATGGTTGATGTAAGTCACTGAAGTTATGTTGTCCGACTGGAACCTGATAAACCGGGCAGAAGCTGAGGCCAGGCCAGAAGGGCATTGAAGATTGCCCTCAGCTCTAGGATGTTTATGGGGAGAACAGACTCCTCCCAAGTCCATGTCCCCTGAGCCTTTAGTGAGCCCCAGACTGCTCCCCATCCCAGCAGGCTGGCGTCCATTGTCACAATCACCCATGTGGGTCTGCGGAAGCAATTTCCCTGGGATAGATGTTCCTGAGACAACCACCACAGAAGAGAATCTCTTGTCACCTGATGCAGAAGTAAATCACAGAGACTGATCCGCATAATCCCCGTTCCATTGCCCGAGTATGCATAACTGCAGAGGTCTGAGGTGGACACAGGCAAACGGAATGATGTCCATGGCAGCTACCATCAAACCGATCAACTCCATACATTGAGCCACTGACGGCCGAGGAGAGGACTGAAGGGCCAGACAAGAGTCAAAGATCTTTGATTTTCTGACCTGTCAGAAAAATTTTCATTGATAGGGAATCTATTATGGTTCCCAAGAACACTACCCTTGTAGTGTTCTTGGGAACTATTTCCAAAATTCACCTTCCATCCGTAAGAACGCAGAAAAGATAACATCTCTGTGTGGAAGTTCGCTTGTTAAAAGGATGGCGCCTGAACCAGAATGTCGTCCAGATAAGGTGCCACTGCAATGCCCCGCAACCGGAGCACCGCCAACAGGGATCCCAGGACCTTTGAAAAAATTCTGGAAGCTGTGGCAAGGCCAAATGGAAGAGACACAAACCGAAAGTGTTTGTCTAAAAATGCAAACCTCAGAAACTTGTGATGATCCCTGTGGATAGGAACATGCAGGTAACCCATCCTTTAAATCTACTGTTGTCATGAACTGACCCTCTTGAACCAAGGGAAGAATGGAACAAAATAGTTTCCATCTTGAAGGACGGTACTATGGGCAACTTGTTTAGAGACTCTTGAGATCTAAAATTGGTCTGAAAGTTTCCTCTTTTTTGGGAACCACAAACAGATTAGAGTAAAATCCCAGACCCTGTTCCTGCATGGGAACAGGAACTATCACTCCCATGTTGGAAAGGTCTCGAACACAGTGTAGGAACGCCTCTCTTTATCTGGTCTACAGATAATCTTGAGAGCAGAAACCTGCCCCTGGGAGGAAAAGTCTTGAACACCAGTTTGTATCCTTGGGGCACTATGTCCACCGCCCAGGGATCCGGAACATCCCAAACTCAGGCCTGAGCGAAAAAGGAGAGTCTGCCCTCCACAAGTTCCGGTCCTGGATCGGGGGCAGACCCTTCATGCTGACTGAGTCATTAACAGGCTTCTTAGATTGAGTTGGTTGGTCCTCCAGGAAGGTTTGGACTGACCTTGCTTGGCAGAGGAAGGCTTACCTTTGAAGTTTCGAAAGGAACGAAAAAACATAATTTATGCTTACCTGATAAATTTATTTCTCTTGTGGTATATCCAGTCCACGGATCATCCATTACTTGTGGGATATTCTCCTTCCAACAGGAAGTTGCAAGAGGATCACCCACAGCAGAGCTGCTATATAGCTCCTCCCCTAACTGCCATATCCAGTCATTCGACCGAAGACAAGCAGAGAAAGGAGAAACCATAGGGTGAAGTGGTGACTGAAGTTTAAAATTAAAAAATACCTGCCTTAAAATGACAGGGCGGGCCGTGGACTGGATACACCACAAGAGAAATAAATTTATCAGGTAAGCATAAATTATGTTTTCTCTTGTTAAGTGTATCCAGTCCACGGATCATCCATTACTTGTGGGATACCAATACCAAAGCTAAAGTACACGGATGAAGGGAGGGACAAGGCAGGTACTTAAATGGAAGGTACCACTGCCTGTAAAACCTTTCTCCCAAAAATAGCCTCCAAAGAAGCAAAAGTATCAAATTTGTAGAATTTTGAAAAGGTATGAAGCGAAGACCAAGTCGCCGCCTTGCAAATCTGTTCAACAGAAGCCTTATTTTTAAAGGCCCAAGTGGAAGCCACAGCTCTAGTAGAATGAGCTGTAATCCTTTCAGGAGGCTGGTGGCCAGCAGTCTCATAAGCTAAGGGAATTATGCTTCTTAGCCAAAACGAAAGAGAGGTCGCCGAAGCCTTTTGACCTCTCCTCTGTCCAGAGTAGACAACAAACAAAGCAGATGTTTGACGAAAATCTTTAGTAGCTTGTAAATAATACTTTAAAGCACAAACCACGTCAAGATTGTGTAATAGACGTTCCTTCTTTGAAGAAGGATTAGGACAGAAAGATGGAACAACAATCTCCTGATTGATATTCTTATTAGATACCACCTTAGGTAAAAACCCAGGTATGGTACGCAGAACTACCTTATCTGCATGGAAGATCAGATAAGGGGAATCACATTGTAAGGCAGATAACTCGGAAACTCTAGGAGCCGAGGAAATGGCTACCAAAAATAGAACTTTCCAAGATAAAAGTTTGATATCTATGGAATGAAGAGGTTCAAACGGAACCCCTTGAAAAACTATAAGAACCAAATTTAAGCTCCAAGGCGGAGCAACAGATTTAAACACAGGCTTGATTCGAACTAAAGCCTGACAAAATGCCTGAACGTCTGGCACATCCGCCAGACGCTTGTGCAAAAGAATAGACAGAGCAGAAATCTGTCCCTTTAAGGAACTAGCTGACAATCCTTTTTCCAATCCTTCTTGGAGAAAAGATAATATCCTGGGAATCCTGACCTTACTCCATGAGTAGCCCTTGGATTCACACCAATAAAGATATTTACGCCATATCTTATGATAGATTTTCCTGGTGACAGGCTTTCGTGCCTGAATTAAGGTATCAATGACTGACTCGGAGAAGCCACGCTTTGATACAATCAAGCGTTCAGTCTCCAGGCAGTCAGTTTCAGAGAAATTAGATTTGGATGGTTGAAAGGACCTTGAAGTAGAAGGTCCTGTCTCAGCGGCAGAGTCCATGGTGGAAAGGATGACATGTCCACCAGATCTGCATACCAAGTACTGCGTGGCCACGCAGGAGCTACCAAGATCACCAATGCTCTCTCTTGCTTGATTTTGGCAATCAGACGAGGGAGCAGAGGAAACACATAAGCCAGGTTGAAGGACCAAGGCGCTGCTAGAGCATCTATCAGCGTTGCCTTGGGGTCCCTGGACCTGGATCCGTAACAAGGAAGTTTGGCGTTCTGGCGAGACGCCATGAGATCCAGTTCTGGTGTGCCCCAACGATGAATCAATTGTGCAAACACCTCCGGATGGAGTTCCCACTCCCCCGGATGAAAAGTCTGTCGACTTAGAAAATCCGCCTCCCAGTTCTCTACACCTGGGATATGGATAGCTGATAGGTGGCAAGAGTGAATCTCTGCCCAGCGAATTATTTTTGAGACTTCTAACATCGCTAGGGAACTCCTTGTTCCCCCTTGATGGTTGATGTAAGTCACAGTCGTGATGTTGTCCGACTGAAATCTGATGAACCTCATTGTCACTAGCTGAGGCCAAGCCTGAAGAGCATTGAATATCGCTCTTAGTTCCAGAATGTTTATTGGAAGGAGTGTCTCCTCCTGAGTCCATGATCCCTGAGCCTTCAGGGAGTTCCAGACTGCCCCCCAGCCTAGAAGGCTGGCATCTGTCATTACAATTGTCCAATCTGGCCTGCGAAAGGTCATACCTTTGGACAGATGGACCCGAGATAGCCACCAGAGAAGAGAATCCCTGGTCTCTTGATCCAGATTTAGTAGAGGGGACAAATCTGTGTAATCCCCATTCCACTGACTGAGTATGCATAGTTGCAGCGGTCTGAGATGTAGGCGGGCAAACGGCACTATGTCCATTGCCGCTACCATTAAGCCGATTACTTCCATACACTGCGCCACCGAAGGGCGAGAAGTGGAATAAAGAACACGGCAGGAATTTAGAAGTTTTGATAACCTGGACTCTGTCAGGTAAATCCTAATTTCTACAGAATCTATTAGAGTTCCCAGGAAGGAAACTCTTGTGAGAGGGGATAGAGAACTCTTTTCTTCGTTCACCTTCCACCCATGCGACCTCAGAAATGCCAGAACTATGTCCGTGTGAGACTTGGCAATTTGGAAATTTGACGCCTGTATCAGAATGTCGTCTAAATAAGGGGCCACTGATATGCCCCGCGGTCTTAGGACCGCCAGAAGTGACCCCAGAACCTTCGTAAAGATTCTTGGGGCTGTAGCTAACCCAAAGGGAAGAGCTACAAACTGGTAATGCCTGTTCAGGGAGGCAAACCTGAGAAACCGATGATGATCTTTGTGTATCGGAATGTGAAGATAAGCATCCTTTAAATCCACTGTAGTCATGTATTGACCCTCCTGGATCATAGGTAGGATGGTACGAATAGTCTCCATCTTGAATGATGGGACTCTGAAAAATTTGTTTAAGATCTTGAGATCTAAAATTGGTCTGAAGGTTCCCTCTTTTTTGGGAACCACAAACAGATTTGAGTAAAAACCCTGTCCCTGTTCCTCCTTTGGAACTTGATGGATCAGTCCGATAACTAGGAGGTCTTGAACACAGTGTAAGAATGCCTCTCTCTTTATCTGGTTTGCAGATAATTGTGAAAGGTGAAATCTCCCTTTTGGAGGAGAAGCTCTGAAGTCCAGAAGATATCCCTGGGATACAATTTCCAACGCCCAGGGATCCTGGAGCGAAAGTCTGCCCCCTACTAGATCCGTTACCGGATAGGGGACTGATACTTCATGCTGTCTTAGGGGCAGCAGCAGGTTTTTTGGCCTGCTAACTTTTGTTCCAGGTCTGGTTAGGTCTCCAGACCGACTTGGACTGGGCAAAAGTTCCCTCTTGTTTTGCATTAGAGGAAGTTGATGCCGCACTCGCCTTGAAGTTTCGAAAGGCACGAAAATTAGTCTGTTTGGCCCTTTTGGACCTATCCTGAGGAAGGGCATGACCTTTTCCTCCAGTGATATCAGAAATGATCTCCTTCAAACCAGGCCCGAAAAGGGTTTGCCCCTTGAAGGGAATGTTAAGCAGCTTAGACTTTGAAGTAACGTCAGCTGACCATGATTTAAGCCATAGCGCCCTGCGCGCTTGAATAGCAAAACCAGAATTTTTAGCCGTTAGTTTAGTCAAATGAACAATGGTATCAGAAACAAAATAATGGGCTAGCTTAAGTGCTCTAAGCTTGTCAAGTATGTCATCCAATGGGATCTCTACCTGTAAAGCCTCTTCCAGAGACTCCAACCAGAAAGCCCAGCAGCAGTGACTGGGGCAATGCATGCAAGGGGCTGTAGAATAAAACCTTGTTAAATAAACATTTTCTTAAGGTAACCCTCTAACTTTTTATCCATTGGATCTGAGAAAGCACAACTGTCCTCGACAGGGATAGTAGTACGCTTAGCTAGGGTAGAAACTGTTCCCTCCACCTTAGGAACTGTCTGCCATAAGTCCTGTGTGGTGGCATCTATTGGAAACATTTTCTTAAAAATAGGAGGGGGAGAGAACGGCACACCTGGTCTATCCCATTCGTTAGTAATAATTTCTGTAAACCTTTTAGGTATTGGAAAAACATCAGTGCACACCGGCACTGCATAGTATTTGTCCAATCTACACAATTTTTCTGGCACTGCAATTGTATCACAGTCATTCAGAGCAGCTAAAACCTCCCTGAGCAACACACAGAGGTGTTCAAGCTTAAATTTAAATGTAGACATATCAGAATCAGGTTGAATCTTTTTCCGAGTCAGAACCAACACCCACAGAAAGAAGCTCTCCTTCCTCAGCTTCTGTATATTGTGAGGGAGTATCAGACATAGCTCTTAAAGCGTCAGTATGCTCTGTATTTCTTCTAACTCCAGAGCTGTCTCGCTTTCCTCTAAACCCAGGTAGTCTGGATAATACCGCTGACAGGGTATTATCCATGACCGCCGCCATGTCTTGTAAAGTAAACGCTATGGGCGCACTAGATGTACTTTGCGCCATTAGAGCGCGAGTCCCTTGAGCGGGAGTCAAAGGGTCTGACACGTGGGGCGAGTTAGTCGGCATAACTTCCCCCTCGTCAGATTCCTCTGGTGATAAATTTTTTAAAGACAGAATATGATCTTTATTACTTAAAGTGAAATCAGTACATTTGGTACACATTCTAAGAGGGGGTTCCACAATGGCTTCTAAACATAATGAACAAGGAGTTTCCTCTATGTCAGACATGTTTAAACAGACTAGCAATGAGACCAGCAAGCTTGGAAAACACTTTAAATCAAGTTAACAAGCAAAAAATAAAAACGGTACTGTGCCTTTAAGAGAAACAAATTTTGTCAGAATTTGAAAAACAGTGAAAAAAAGCAGTAAATCAAACGAAATTTTTACAGTGTGTATAATAAGCCAACAGAGCATTGCACCCACTTGCAAATGGATGATTAACCCCTTAGTTAAAAAAACGGATAAAAAAAAACGATAGACTTTTTTTTTTTAACAGTCGCAACAAACTGCCACAGCCCTGCTTTGGGCCTACCTTCCCAAACAAACGACTTTGGAAAGCCTAAGAGTCCTTTAGAGATGTCCTATAGCATTCAGGGGACTCCTGGAGGAAGCTGGATGTCTCAGTCTGTAAAAGTTAATGCGCAATAAAGCGCTAAATTAGGCCCCTCACACTCATAGTAACACAGTGGAAAGCCTCAGGAAACTGTTTCTAGGCAAATTTAAGCCAGCCATGTGGAAAAAAATTAGGCCCCAATAAAGTTTTATTACCAAAGTATATATAAAAACATTTAAACATGCCAGCAAACGTTTTATATTGTAAATCTATAACAGTATTACCTCAGAAAGTAAGCATGATACCAGTCGCTATTAAATCACTGTATTCAGGCTTACCTTACATAAATCTGGTATCAGCAGTTTTTCCTAGCATTCACATCTTCTAGAAAAAATTTTAACTGCACATACCTCATAGCAGGATAACCTGCACGCCATTCCCCCGCTGAAGTTACCTCTCTCTTCAGTTATGTGTGAGAACAGCAATGGATCTTAGTTACAACCTGCTAAGATCATAGAAATCACAGGCAGATTCTTCTTCTATTTTCTGCCTGGGACAAAATAGTACAACTCCGGTACCATTTAAAAATAAACTTTTGATTGAAGAAAAAAACAACTACGTTTCACAACTTCTCTCTTACTACCTCCATGCTTGTCGAGAGTTGCAAGAGAATGACTGGGTATGGCAGTTAGGGGAGGAGCTATATAGCAGCTCTGCTGTGGGTGATCCTCTTGCAACTTCCTGTTGGGAAGGAGAATATCCCACAAGTAATGGATGATCCGTGGACTGGATACACCTTACAAGAGAAATTACTCTGACGTCCCTTCTGCTTATTCCTCTTATCCTGAGGGAGGAAATGACCCTTTCCCTCGTAATGTCAGAAATAATTTCAGCCAAGCCCGGCCTAAACAAGGTTTTACCCTTGTAGGGAATCGCCTAAAGCTTAGACAAAATATCCGCATATCAGGATTTCAACCATAAAGCTCTGCGGGCCAGAACGGCAAAACCAGAAATCTTTGCTCCCAGCTTGATAACCTGAAGGGAAGCATCCGTAATAAAAGAATTGGCCAACTTAAGGGCCTTGATCCTGTCCTGGATCTCTTCAAGGGGAGTGTCGGTCTTAAAAGAATCGGACAACGCATCAAACCAGTACACCATTGTAAACCCTGGTGTACATGCATCTTTTTAAACAAGCCCTCCAACTTCTTATCCACAGGATCCTTAAAAGGAATAACTATCCTCTATGGGAATAGTGGTTCTCTTAGCCAAAATGGAAATTGCCCTTTCCACCTTGGAAACCGTCTGCCAAGACTCCTTGATAGAGTCAGCAATAGGAAGCATCTTCTTAAAAATAGGGGATGGAGAAAAAGGGATAACAGGCTTCTCCCATCCCCTAGCAATAATCTCTGTAGCCCGATCTGGTACAGGAAAAGCCTCCACCATGGAAGGTACATCAAAATACTTGTTTAGTTTACTAGACTTCTTAGGGTTGACTACGACAGTAGGGTCGGAGTCGTCCAAGGTAGCCAAAACCTCCTTAAGTAACAAACGGAGGTGTTCAAGCTTAAATCTAAATGATACCGAAGCATCCGAAGAAGGAATTATGACAACAAGAAATAAGGGGGAGCTTTAACACTTTACATAAAGAAATAGCATACCTTATATAAAAGGACATTAATAAAATCATAAAGATGAAGATATAATGTATTGCTCAAACCATGTAATCAAAATGTTCATAGATGGAAATAGTCCCAACTGAGGATTGCAAACTTGGGTATCAAATCAAAGGTAGTTCAGTAAATTCACTGTAATCAGATGGTGGCTGCTCTCCTCCTCACAGATTTATCTGGTAGGGAATACTGAAATGAGAGACAATAGAGGGGCGCCTCATGTGTGCATCAGTGTATCAAAAAAGGACATTTAAATGAAAGAGCCAAAAGGATACTCACATTTAGCCAGAGTACACTAATGTACTAGTAGGGGCGGGCTGGTAACTTGGGGTGTAACGGCTGATCCTCTTTGGATAGTGTCCTCACAAACTTGCCCGATGAATACTACTACAATAGGGAACAACAACAACAGAGCGCCTCATATGTGCATCAGTGTATCAATATGAAACAATCATAAGAACAATGCCAAATGGGTATTCACATTTAACCAAAGTACACTTATGTACTAGTAGAAGCAGGCTGGTAACTTAGAGGTGTACCGGCTAACCCCAGAGGCAGAACTTTTTTTCACTTTCTGCAATGAGATTTTTTTAGTAAAAATTATTCTGCAGGTCATTTTTAAATTAAATAAAATTGTAAAGGTGTTAGTTACACTAAAGCACCAGATCAATTGCAATATGTTGGTTAACTGGAGAATAAAGCAATATTTAAACTTTTATAATCTAGTGCAGTAGTTGAAAATTGCATTATAAATTAGCTGCAGACAAAAAAAGTAATTGTAAAATGTCTCTTGAATTAATTTGTTTCATTTTCTCTTAGTCTAATATAGAAATGTAGTAATAAAAAAGGTGCATTGCTCATACGAACATATTACAGTCAGAGAAAAACAGCTTTGCAGACTGTGAAAAGCTAGGGAACGAGCTTGCAAAAATCTGAGAGCCAAACAATCAATGCACTGCTGCTTTGTAGCACTACTGCATATTTGACGGTTGTCTTCAAACAGCACTTTGCTCTGGATGCACTGTGTTAAGTAAAACTTATACAATGCAGCCAGAGAACAGCTTTGTTTAAAAAAAAACAGCCTAATGTGGAGCAGCGCTGAAAAGTTAAAGCGCTAGCAGTTCCTGTTCTTTCTGCAGACATGCTGCATTTTCTGCGATGACATCTCAGATCACTATGTTCTGCCTTGGGGCGGCTAACCCTCTCCAGGTCACGGATGCAATCAGCAGGATGATATCACCACATTCAGTGAGTGATATATAGATAGAATTTGCCAAAAGCAGAAGTGTTAATGCTCAAACCATAGATTGTATAAAACAAGTTAGTTTATTAAAAACAATTTAAAAGCAATAACAAGCATGGGTTAATGCAATGCGTTTCTCAGTCTTAACCTTGGCAGTTTCCTCAGGCATAAAGCACCATCTAACTGACAAAATATTTAAACTAAATCCCACCAATAGTGGAAAAAGAACACTCCCATAATGGGCGTGTAAACATACCGACATCAATAATTGCTTTATTAGCTGTTTGCAACATACTTGCAATCAATATGTTAAAAACATATGATACAATGTTGTACATTAGCCTTTGCCACATAATTAACAATACTACAAATACATACAATAAAGTTTTATATGGAGATACCTACAGAAAAAGGATCTTTAGCAAAATCCACCATAGCTAGGATCACAATAGTAGTAGTAGTAAGGTCCAAATCTATATAAAAACCCATAATTATAACTAACAAATTTATCTCACCATAGTACATGTGTTTACCTATATCATATAGGTAAAACATATATATGTACTATGGTGAGATAGGAGAATGTCTCTGGTGTCCCATCCAAATGAAGTGTTAAAGTGTCATATTTTTCCTACACTGCTCAGAAAAATAAAATCAGCACTTACCTCCATGTAATCTGCCAGGCAGCAGGGCAGCTCACTAGGTTTGAGAGGCATGTTCCCTCACATGGACCTGTGGGGGGAAAAAAACAAAGACCGAGTAATCTTACTCAGGCTTTTAAGTTAGGGCAGCAATAACTACTTGGGAGGCGCAGTGAGGATTATACCACACCAGTTCTCAATTGCTTAAAAGCCACCACTGGTCTACGGCTACACCCCAGGCTAAAATCAGAACAAACTTGCACTGCTGAAAATACTAAAATTGATTGAAGAATCTTCTTTCAGACACCTAAACTTAACCACCTCCTTGCTCTTAATGTAGGCAAAGAGAATGACTGGGGTTGGAGGGAAGGGAGGTGATATTTAACAGCTTTGCTGTGGTGCATTGTCGCTTCCTGCTGGGCAGGAGTGATATTCCCAATAGTTATTAGAGATGATCTGTGGACTCACCGTGTCATTAGAAAGAAATGTCAAAATGACCACATGCTCCTGGTTGAGGCTGGCTCTCTTTTTGCAAGCTATTTCGCCTTCAGCAGTAAAAAGAGGCGCTCGGATGGCGTTGAGATGCATAAGTAGGGTTTTTCCAATTTCACCAAGGTGGGATATTTATCATTGTTAGCTCTTCACCAAAGCAAGGGGCCTCTTAAAGTGAGCTTGGACTTCATTCTAACATAAAAATATCTTTATCTACATGCAATGTTAAATAACCAGCTATAAAGTAAGGGAAAAAATATCTAGTCCGCTCTTAAAATAACACACACACATACCTATACAGGTTTAATTTGGTACATATTACAGTTAATTAAAAATATTAAAAAAAAAACAACAACAAAAAAAACATAAAAAGTCAAAAGCGCTAAGGACTATATATCAATAGCAGGACAAAGCCTAACACATTTATCTTTAAAGTACATTAGAGCTACAACAACTAATCAAAATAATTGATTATGAAAATAGTGGTCAACGAATCTCATCGATTAGTTGCTTTGCACACAGCACCAGCTGATTAACTCCAATGAACTCCTGAACATGGTATTTTGTTTTATGGTTATGTCCTTAGCCTAAAGGACATATACAGACATTTATTTTTCACTTTTTCAGGACAGTATAAGTTTACAACTACTCCTGGCTTATGTGTAACGCAGAAATAATAGGAGTCATTTTGGATTGTTGATATTAAATCAGGTGATTTGGGACTATGCTTTGCATGATATAGTGCAGAGCTTTTTATTTACACCTAGCCCTAGATTGATGGGAGTTGTTATTTGAATTGATGTGCACTATTATCTGTTGCACAATAATTAGCCGATAGCTTGGTATTGCCGATTATATGTACTGTATAGATAACTGTGTGAGGCTTTGTCCTTTTATTGATATATAGTCCTTAGCACTTGACTTTTTAATTTTAATACTTTTAATAAATCGTAATATGTTCCAGATTCAACCTCTAAGTGTATTTACTTTGATCATCAAGTTTGCTTTGTTCTCTTGGTATTCCTTTATTGAAAGCTAAGCCTAGGTAGGCTCATATGCTAAATTCTAAGCACTTGAAGGCCACCTCTTATCTGAATGGCTTTGACAGTTTTTCACAGATTGAGGATGTTAGTTCATGTGTGCCATATAGATAACATTGTGCTCACGTCCGTGGAGCTATTTATGAGAGGGCACTGATTGGCTAAAGTGCAGATCTGTCAAAAGAACTGAAATAAGGGGGCAGTCTGCAGAGGCTTACAAGTTAATCACAAAGGTAAAAAAAAAAAGAATGAAATTACAACCGTGTTAGTTATACAAAACTGGGAAATGGGTAATAAAGGGATTATCTATCTTTTTTAACAATAATAATTCTGGAGTAGACTGTCACTTTAAGAGCAGAGTAGATTTATCCCCCCTAACCTTATAGCTGGTTATTTACCATTGCATATAGATATTTAATATATTTTATGTAAGAATGAAGTCCAGGATTACTTTTTTGAGAGGCCCCTTGCCAAGGAGGAAAACAATTTGCATTGGTAGAGAGCTAATAAAGATAAATATCCCACCTTGAGGAAATTGTCAAAACCCTACTTATGCATCTCAGGTACCTCAACACAATCTGAGTGCCTCTTCTCAGCTGCAGGCAAAATAGCTGCAAAAAGAGAGCCAGCCTAAGCCAGGAGCATGTGGTCATGTTGATATTTTTGCATTTCAATGCAAAGTTTCTGAAAGAATGAATAACAGAATGTTATGAACAGTGATCGTCTGTCTACCTCTTTTCAAACAGTTTGTGGTTTTGCTTTATTATAAAGCTGTGTTCCGCTGCCTAAAAACTGGACAAACAGTTATGTTAATGTCAAGTTTTATATTTGTAACAGTATGTGAATTTTATTTTAAATTCAGGATTTTTCTTTTTTATCCCATAAGTCGAAAAAAAAAAAAATATATAAAATCGGCCGATTAATCATTATGAAATTAATAGTTAGTTGCAGCCTTACAGAACATATAATCAGCAAGCAATCCGCTAATAATTCTTCAAACAGATAATAGTGCATATCAATTCAAATAACTCCCATCAATCTAGGGCTAAGTGTAATAACAAGATGGGCACTATATCTTGCAAAGCATAGTCCGAAATCAACTGAATTTAATATAAAAAATCCTAATGATGACTATTATTTCTGGGTTGTACATAAACCAGGAGTAGTAAAATTATACTAGTAAAGTGAAAAGTAAATGTCTGTAGACATCCTTTAGGCTAAGGACATAACCATAAAACACAATACCATGTGCAGGAGCACATTGGAGTGAAGCAGTTGGTGCTGTGCACAACTAATTGCAAACCAACTAATCAATTATGAGATACGTTGACAACTATTTTTATAATCTATCATTATCGATTAGTTGTTGCAGCTCTAATATCTATCTATATCTGTCGATATCTCTCTTATATGTAGCCAGTATCACTGACAAAAATAAAACAAATCGTCTTGCTACAAAGTATTTTATTTTTAATCTAATATTTTTAATCTATATTTTACTTTATTCAATTGTTTGTGTAAAACATACTGCTAATTAAGCAACATCTTACCTGCCAAATGTAATTGGAAACAGTGAAACATTTTCTCCTTTTTTTTCTTCTACACTAATGGCAGATTCCAAAGACAGACAGACACTATGACTCTGTTCAAAAGAGAGAAAAAACAGTTTGGATTTTGAAATGGATTTAATAGCAGTTGGACTTAGAATAACAGGCTTTTAATCTGTGTCATTTATTATTCTATAATACTCATAACTAAGTTTGATTTTAGAGGAATTTCAAAGCATTAAACATAAATAACACACCAGACTTTGCAATGTAATGCACTGCATGGACGTTTTAGTTTATTGTACTTGCCTCATTTGCATGGTCCACATAAGATTGTAATTCATCACCCAATATATCTCTACTATCTCCTTCTTTCAATGTGTGAGACTTCCCGTTTTTCTCAATTAGTCTAACTAAATCTGCAGTGTTGTGGATTTTTGCTCCTAATTTACAAAAAAAAAACGAAAAAATAAAATAAAGACATAATTGGTAAAGTGATAGCAACCTTGTGGCACAAAGACTAAAGAAATGCATACATTCAGCTGCTATCAATGGGAAGAGTGTAAGGACCTGTATGAAAAGTGCGAAACAAAACATGGCAATTAACTCATGCACATTGGGAGGAAGATTTTCTGCTATTACGGTTCCCTGTGTAGTCAGGATTAGAACATTCAGTTCTGTGCGGTTACCTAGTATCAGTTGCTGTCTTGCACATATCACTGAGACTCTGCAGCATGTACTTAAAAGGGAAAATAAAAAACCCAAATTTTTTCTTTCATGATTCAGATAGAGCATGCAATTTTAAGCAACTTTCTAATTTACTGCTATTATCATTTTTTTCTTTATTCTCTTGCAGTCTATATTTAAAAAACAAAATTATGCTTACCTGATAATTTTTTTTACATCGTGGGTAGGAGAGTCCACAGCTTCATTCATTACTTTTGGGAATAAAGAACCTGACCACCAGGAGAAAAGGCAAAGACACCCCAGTCAAAGGCTTAAAATACCTCCCCCACTCCCCTCATCCCCCAGTCATTCTGCCGAGGGAATAAGGAACAGTAGGAGAAATATCAGGGTATAAATGGTGCCATTAGATAAATTAAATTTAGGTCCGCCCACCGGAGTTACGGGCGGGAGCCGTTGACTCCCCTCCCCACGATGGAAATAAAATTATCAGGCAAACATAATTTATGGTTTTCCATCTAAAAGGGGAGGAGAGTCCACGGCTTAATTCATTACTTTTGGGAAACATATACCCAAGCTTTAGAGGACACTGAATGAAACCGGGAGGCTAAAAAGGCGGACCATAATCTGAGGGCACCACAGCAGGTAAAAACCCCTCTTAAAAACAGCTTCCGCAGAAGCAAAAAGGTCAAATTTTTAAAAGTTTGAGAGAGGAGGACCAGGTAGCCGACTTATAAATCTGCTCCATAGAGGCTTCATTCTTGAAGGCCCAAGAAAAAGCCACAGCTCTTGTTGAATGAGCCATTATCCTCTGAGGAGGCTTATGTCCCGCTGTCTCATAGGCCAAGCGAATCAAACTCCTCAACCAAAAAGACAAAGTAGTAGAAGAGGCCCTCTGCCTCTTGGCACCACAAAAAGAGATGTAGACTGTCTAATATCCTTTTGTAGCCTGAAGATAGAACTTCAAGGCACGAACCACATCCAGATTATGAAGTAACCTCTCCTTAGAAGACGAAGGGTTAGGACACAAAGGAACTATTCATTTCTTGATTGATGTTACGGTTAGACACCACCTTGGGAAGAAACCCCAAACCGGTGCTTAGAACCGCCTTATCTGCATGAAAAACCAGGTAAGGAGGCTCAAATTACAAGGCAGCAAGCTCAGATACTCTGCGTGCCAATGCAGTAGCCAACAGGAAGAGAACCTTCCAGGATAGAATCTTAAAGTCAATGGAATGCAAAGGCTCAAACGGAAACCTCTGCAATACCTTAAGGACCAAGTTTAAACTCCATGGGGGAGCAGACTGCCTAAAGACAGGCCTGATTCTAGACAGAGCCTGAATGAAAGATTGAATGTCAGGAAGCTCAGCGAGTCTCCTGTGCAACAATACTGATAATGCCGAATCTGTCCCTTTAAAAAGGAACTAGCTGTAAGACCCTTCTCCAAACCATCCTAGAGAAAGGACAGAATCCTGGATACCTTCACCTTGTGCCAAGGATATCCATGCTTCTCACACCAGGACAAGTCCTCCGCACCTTATGGTAGATGCGACGAGTGACTGGCTTCCTTGCCTGAACTATAGTGTCAATCACACTTTCAGAAAAACCTCTCTTGGCTAAGACTAAGCGTTCAATCCCCACGCAGTCAGCCTCAGAGAAACGAGATTTTGATGTTGAAAGGGACCCTGTTTCAGCAGATCCCTGCGACAGGGTAACCTCCATGGCGGAGAGGATGACATCCCCACCAGATCCGCAAACCACGTCCTCCGCGGCCACAATGGAGCAATCAGGATGGCCGAAGCTCGCTCCTGTTTGATGCATGCCACTACACTAGGTAGAAGTGGTAACGGTGGAAAAATGTAAGCTAGGCTGAATCCCCAAGGCACCGCTACGGTATCTATCAGCTCTGCCTGGGGATCCCTCAATCTCGACCCATATTGGGGTAGCTTGCAATTGAATCTGGACGCCATGAGATCTATATCCGGCGTTCCCCATCTGAAACAAATCTCCGCAAACACTTTGGGGTGAGGAGACCATTTCCCCAGGATGGAAGGATTGCCTGCTGAGAAAGTCCGCTTCCCAGTTGTCCACACCTGGAATGTGGATTGCTAAAAAGTGAGCAGCTGTGGGACTCCGCCCACTCCAAAATCCAAGACACCTCCCACATTGCTAGGAAGCTCCACGTACCCCCCTGATGGTTGATGTAAGCCACTAAGGTAATGTAGGTCTGGAATCTGATGAAGCTGAACAACCTCAGAGCATTGTAAATTGCTTGAAGTTCCAGAATATTTATCGGAAAGGAGAGACTCCTCCCGGGTCTATTTTCTTTGTGCCATCCTGCAAGACTCGAGTTTGTGGTCACAATCTCCCAGGACGGTCTCAAGAAGGATGTCCCCAGGAACAGATGTTCCGGATGGATCCACCAAGAGAGGCAGTCCCTGGTCCGAGCATCCATGGATATCCGCTGTGACAGATCTGAATGATCGCCGTTCCACTGTCTCAACATGCACAATTGATGAGGTGGAACCTGGTGAAAGGGATGATGTCTATGATGGAGACCATGAGCCTGATCATCTTCATACACCGAGCCACCCAAGGGCTTGAGGAGGACTGAAGGGCAAGACAGGTGAACAAAATCTTCCTGCGTCGTTGATCTGTGAGAAATATTTTCATGGACATAGAGTCTATTGTCGTGCCCAGGAACTCCCCCCTGTTGCTGGGTACCAGGGAACTCTTTCCTAAGTTGATCTTCCAACCGTGAGATTGGAGCAAGAACAAAAAGAGCCCTTGAACGATCCTCTGCGAGGCAGAACAACGGCGTCTGGACTAGGCAGCCACAGCAACGCCCCTGAATCTGGCCACTGCAAGTAGCGCCCCCAAAACCTTCGTGAAGATTCTCGGGGCCGTTGCCAGACCGAAAGGAAGGGTCACATACTGGAAGGGTTGGTCCAGAAACGCAAATCTTAGGAACTTTAAGTGGTCCCTGTGAATTAGAACATGAAGGTAAGCATCCTTCAAGTCTATTGTCGTCATGAACTGCCCCACTTGAACTAGGGGGCAGAATTGATCTGATCATTTCCATTTTGAACGATGGAACAGCCAGAAACTTGTTTAAACATTTTATGTCCAGAATCAGGCAGAACGTGCCCTCCTTCTTTGGAACCACAAAAAGATTTGAATAGTACCCTAGACCCCTATCTGCTTGGGAAGGTACGATAACACCTAGAGAGGAGAGATCCCTCACACATCTTGAAGACAGGTTTGACAGGAGAAATCTGCCCCTGGGCAGAGGGGACCTGAATCCTATGCTGTAACCCTGGGCGACAACCCCCAGAACCCAAGGGTCCTGAACATCCTGCAACCAGGCCTCTGAGAAGAGCGACAATCTGCCCTCTATTTGGTCCGGAGACCGGTCGGGGGCCTCCCTTTAATTTTGTCTCGGCAGGCTTCTACCGCTACACCCGGTCACATGGGATGCCTAGCATGACCACCCCTGCACTAAGAAGAAAACGCGCCAAAACCGGCCACGCAAATACTCCCGGAAGTCAACCTGAAAGTTCCACCATTGCCAGAGCCTCATCTCGCACATAACGCAGCAATCACACAATAAACAATATCATATATAAACCCCCCCCCGTTCAATAATCCCCTTACCAGGTATATTAACACTTGATTCCATAAGATAAAAGGCGCCACACTGTGACCCTGTCTTCTGTGTTATCATTATGTAAAAAAAAAAATGAAACAATCTTACCAGAATCTATGCCGTGGAACAGGAACAAGGCTCTTCAAGTGTGACAGGTAAAAGCATCGCTCCTGACATGGACTTGAATGTAGAAAGCAGGCAGCGAAACTAGTCAACGCTGATTGCTTGTGGAGCAATGGTTGGATGGTTTCGCAGAAAGACTCTCCCTGCATCTCCGGACTCTAACTTTCACCCAGACTCTCACTGAGAGGCTGACAGGACTACTTAAAACTTCAGTACCATTCCGAAGAGTACTACCCTCCAATCTTCGACACTTCTGTGACGAAAGGCAAAGAATGACTGGGGGATGAGGGGAGTGGGTGAGGTATTTAAGCCTTTGGCTGGGGTGTCTTTGCCTCCTCCTGGTGGCCAGGTTCTTTATTCCTAAAAGTAATGAATGAAGCCGTGGACTCTCCTCCCATTTAGATGGAAAGCAGGAATGTAAACCTTAGGAGCCGGCCCATTTTAGATTCAGTACCCTGGATAGCACTTGCTTATTGCTGACTAGATTCAGCCAACCAATAAGCAAGCGTTACCCAGGTTCTGAATCAAAAATGGGCCGGCTCCTAAGCTTTACATTCCTTTTTAAATAAAGATAGCAAGAGAACCAAAAAATTGATAATAGGAGTAAATTAGAAAGTTGCTTAAGATTGCATGCTCTATTCGAATCATGAAATACATTTTGGATTTAGTATCCCTTTAAACTGCAGTAGTATTAACAATTCTCTATCTGCAGTAAAAATGTTGTCTAGTTTTATTGCACACATTAATAATTAAAAAGGACATGAAACCCAAAAATTCTCACGATTCAGATAGAGAATACAATTTTAAACAACAACAATTTTCTTCTATAATCTAAATTTGATTTATTCTCTTGGTATCCTTTGTTGAATAAGCAGCAATACACTACCGGGTGAGTTAATAAAATGAAGCATATTTGTGCATCCACCAATCAGGCGCCCCTGAGCCTAACTAGGAATCATTTTCAACAACGGATACGAACAGAACAAAACAAATTAGCTAATAGAAGTAAATTTGAAAGTTGTTTAAAAATCACATGCTCTATCTGAATCATGAAAGACAAAAATGTGAGTTTTATGTCCCTTTAATTATAAGAATAGATAAAATGTACCACGGCTTGGAGTTAATTATATTGGGTCAGCTGTTTCCAAACAATTCTCTATCAAAAGATTACATTCTGTGCACTAGGCATCCTTGCCATGGTGGAGTACTGCCCAACAGATCTAAAGGTGGATGTCTGATATCAGCAGCATCTACACTGCGATTTCAACTTTTGTAAAAGTGCAAAAATGGTCTCTGTTAAATTCCACTTGCTCTTCGAGTATTTTTTTTTTTTTAAAGAAGTTCTGAACAGACCTTTTGTTAGGAAAAGATGCTGCCCCACAGAAAAGGAATAAAAATAATTTTAAAGCTGTGTGTGTAAAGTTAATAAACTGTATTAGATTATGAAGTTGCTCTTATAGGGAAAGTTTGTGTAATCCAACAGTGGGTAGGGATCAACAAATCCAAAGAGACCTGGTTCTTAGATTTTACTTTAAGAAACAAAACACCCTTGTCTTGAACCAAAAAGTGTTGTGGTGCACCTAGACTACTGCCACTTGATAATATTTATTGGGGGGGGGGGGGGGGGGCAAAAAAAAAAAAAAAAAAAGAGAGAGAAGTGTAGATGTGCCCAACTGGGTGCTAACCAGCAGGAAAGTAGGATTTTTCTTTGTAAACATTTTAATGGTTTCTTATTTGTTAAATAACTTACCATCATAAAAGCATACTTCAACATCAGCATTAGGGCAATTCTCCATTAACATGCATTTTGCATATCGTGTGTAGTAAGTTACTTTAGGCGTTTTGGATCGAACAAGTTGTATAAATTTTGCTGCATACTGGTATTTCTTCCAATATTTTTCTAAAATTTAAAAATAAAGACAACATTGAAGTTTTTTTTTGTTTGTTTTTTTAAACACACAGGATTTTAATAGTAATAAAAATTAAAAAAAAATCAAGTCTGTGTATTAAATGGACATTTAACACCTTGTACTCAAAGACTTTTCTTTTTTTCTATTATTTTTATTGAAGACATAAGTAGAAAACAATCTATACAGGCAGAAGTATGAATATCAAATTATATATCAAAAGTCAGATAAAGACCTTTGTTACATAGGATAACATGTACATATGTCCTCTTTTTGCCACCTTACAAGGAGGGACCATACTCAAAGACTTTTCTGATCCCATGCAATAGGTGCGGCTGATTTGCAATGGCCAACCTGGGCATATTACTGGAGCAGACAAAGCTAGCCACTGTAAAGGGGCAGTCTAGTCACAATAAAACATTCATGACTCAGATAGCGCAGGCAATTTTTAAACAACTTTCCAATTTACTTTTATATCAGCAAATTTGCTTTGTTCTCTTAGTATTCTTTGCTGAAAGCCAAACCTAGGCAGGTTGGTATGCTTATTTCGTAGCCCTTGAAGGCCGCCTCTTATCTCAGAGCATTTTGACAGTTTCACAGCTAGACAGCGCTAGTTTATGTATTGCCATATAGAAAACATTGTGCACACTCCTGTGGAGTTATATATAAGTGAGTACTCATTGGCTAAAATGCAGGTCTGTCAAAAGAACAGCAATAAGGGGCAGTCTGCAGGGGCTTAGATACAAGGTTATCACAGAGCTAAAAAGGACAGTGTTGGTTATGCAAACCTGGGGAATGTGTATCTTTTTAAACAAACATTAGACTGTCCCTTTAATTCTGTTAGCAAAACCGGTATTATTTTGCAGTTTATCAGATAACCTCTGCTGAGTTCAATCAGGGCCATGTAAGAAAAAGGGTTAGACTTGTGAAGCCTGCCATGTACACTTCCAAACGTCAAAATTTCAAAAATGTTAAAAAAAAAGGGGACATAAAAAGAAAATTTATGCTTACCTGATAAATGTATTTCTTTTTTGACACAATGAGTCCACGGATCATCTTAATTACTAATGGGATATTCACCTCCTGGTCAGCAGGAGGCGGCAAAGAGCACCACAGCGGAGCTGTTAAATAGCTCCTCCCTTCCCTCCCACTCCAGTCATTCGACCGAAGTTACGGAAAGAAAGGAAAAGCCAAGGTGCAGAGGTGTCTGAAGTTTATAAAAACCAACAACCTGTGTTACAAGAACAGGGCGGGCCGTGGACTCATGTCAAAAAAGAAATAAAATTTATCAGGTAAGCATACATTTTCTTTTCTTTTTTATGACACGAGTCCACGGATCATCTTAATTACTAATGGGATTCAATAACCAAGCTAGAGTACACAGATGATACGGGAGGGACAAGACAGGGAACCTAAACGGAAGGCACCACTGCTTGAAGAACCTTTCCCAAAAGCGGCCTCAGCCGAGGCAAAAGTGTCAAATTTGAAAAACTTTGAAAAAGTGTGAAGAGAAGACCAAGTTGCAGCCTTGCAAATCTCTTACACAGAAGCTTCATTCTTGAATGCCCATGAGGAAGCAACAGCCCTCGTGGAATGAGCCGTAACTCTCTCTCTGGAGGCTGCTGTCCAGCGGTCTCATATGTAAACGTATGATACTTATTCAGTCAAAAAGAAAGTAGCAGCTACGGCCTTCTGTCCCTTAAGTTTTCCTGAGAAAACTACAAACAAAGCAGGAGACTGGTGAAAATCCTTAGTCACCTGCAGATAAAACTTTAAGGCACGAACCATGTCCCAATTGAGTAGAAGCCGTTCCTTCTGAGAAGAAGGATTAGGACACAAGGAAGAAACCACAATCTCCTGATTAATGTTCCGATCAGAAACAACTTTAGGAAGAAATCCTAATTTAGAACGTAAAAACTACCTTATCTGAATGAAAAATAAGGTAAGGAAACTCGTACTGCAAAGGAGAGAGCTCTGACACTCTGCGAGCAGAAGATATAGCAACAAGATAAAAAACTTAATATATCTAAGGAATGCATAGGCTTAAATAAAGCCCGTTGAACATTGAGAACTAAATTCAGACTTCATGGAGGAGTAACTAGTTTAAACACAGGCCTGATCCTAGCCAATGCCTGACAAAATGATTGAACATCTGGAACATCCGCCAGACGTTTGAGTAACAAAACAGAGAGTAGAGATCTGACCCTTTAGGGAACTAGTCAATAAACCTTTCTCCAAACCCTCTTGGAGAGAAGACAAAAATCTATGAATCCCCGATCTACTCCATGAGTAGCCCTTGGAATAATAACCATAGAAATATTTACGCCATATCTTAGGGTAAATCCTTCTAGATACAGGCTTACAAACCTGAATCATAGTCTCTATGAACGAGTCTGAAAGACCGCGCTTGAATAAAATTAAGCGTTCAATCTCCAAGTAATCAGCGTCAGAGAATATAGATTTGAATGAAGGAAGGGCCCTTGAATTAGAAGGTCCTTCCTCAAAGGAAGTCTCCACGGTGGCAGAAATGCCATGTCCACCAGATCTGCATACCAAATCCTGCGAGACCAAGCCTGTGCAATGAGGATCACCGACGTCATCTTCTGCATGATTCGAGCAATGACCCGAGGAAGAAAAGCAAACGGAGGAAAAAAGTATGCTAGACTGAAAGTCCAAAGTACCACCAGGGCGTCTAACAGTATCACCTGAGGGTCCCTAGACCTCGACCCGTACCTCAGAGATTGGCCTTCTGCCGAGATGCCATGAGATCCAATTCCAGCTGACCTCATTTGAGAATCAATCTGAAAAACCTTCCGGATGGAGAACCCACTCCCCCGGCTGAAAAGTCTGCCTGTTCATGAAGTCCGCCTCCCAGAGTCCACCCCTGGGATGTGGATTGACGACAGACCGTGAGAATGGGCCTCTGCCCACTGAATTATTTTGGATACCTCGGTTATCGCTAAGGAACTCTTTTCTCGTTCCCCCCTGATGAACTGAAGATGTGTGTCCAACTGGAATCAGATGAACTGGACCGAGACTAACTGGGGCCAGGCCAGAATAGCCACGAAGATCGCTCTTAGCTCCAGAATGATTATAGGTAGGCCAGACTCTGACTGAGTCTAAAATTCTAGAGAAGATTATTGTTATGCGCTTTTATCTTTAAGTAAAAACGTTTACTCTTAGATTGGGCTGTGCGCTCTTGTTCTTCTCGTTTTTTGAGTCTAAAATTCCCTGAGCCTTTAGGGGGCCATAGACTGCTCCCCATCCTAGAAGGTTGGCATCTGTTTTCACAGACACCCAAGATGGTCTGCGAAAGCAGGTTCCCTGGAAAAGATGATCCAAAGACAACCGCACTTAAAAAATTCCTTGTCTCCTGCTCCAGTAATATTCGAGGAGACAAATCCATATAATCTCAGTTCCGTATGATAACCTGCCTAGGTCTGAGAAGGAACCGAGCAAACGGGATGATGTCCCATGCCGCTACCATAAGCCCGATAGCTCCAGGCACTGAGCCACTAATGGCAGAGGAGAAGACTGAAGAAATAGACAAGAATTGAAAATCTTTAATTTCCTGACGTCTGTCAGAAAAAGAACTTCATTTATAGGGAATCTATTATGGTTCCCAAGGTTACCTTTGTCCATGTGACAAAGTAACTCCTTCCTAAATTTACCTTCCTCCTTGATATCACAGAAGGGATAACAACATTTCCATATGGAATCTTACTTAAAAAGATTGTGCCTGGACTAGGCCGTCTTCCAGAAAGGGTGCCCCAGCAATGCCCTGTAACCGAGCTCCACCAATATCACACCCAGACTCCTATTAGACAATTCTGGGAGCTGTGACAAGGCCGAAAAGCAAAGCCACAACTGGGAGTGTTTGCCTGAAAATGCAAGCACGCGTCCGCCTTCATAAAATGACTCTCCTGGATCTAAAGGAAACTGGAACGAATAGTTTCCACTTTGAAGGACGGTACACTTAGGAATTTGTTTAGAATCTTGACATCTAAAATTTGATTAGATTCTAGAGATCTAAAATAGTATTGAAGGTTCCCTCTTTTGCAAACCACTACCAGATTAGAATAAAATTCCAAACATTGTTTCTGAATCGGAACAGGAACTCACCTTTTCCCAGGTTGGAGAGGTCTCCTACCCAGAGTAAGGCTACCTTGCCTCTTATCTGGCTTCAAACATTCTTGAAAGCCAAAACCTCTCCTGCTCAGAGAAGAAGTAGAAGGATTCCCTTGAAATCTTGAAAGGAACGAAAACGTAATCTTAACCATAATGTGTGCCAATATGGTAAGCCTGAAATCTTAGCTTCCCGCTAAATACTGGAAGGGAATCATGTGTTAAAAAGGAGATGACCGACTTGAAGGCCTTTATTTTATCCTGGATTTCTTCGAAGGGAGTGTCCGTTCGAATGGAACCAGACAACGTATGAACCAGTATGCTGCCGCATAAATGACAGTGGCAATACAAGTCATAGGTTGCCATTATTGAGCAACCCCTCTAACCTCTTATCCCTAGGATCCTTAAAGGGACACTCAGGTTAAATTACATTTTCATGATTCAGATACAGCACGTAATTTTAAACAACTTTGTACATTTTATTTAATGGAAGTAAATTGGAGAGTCTTTTATATTTACAATTTTTGAGTCACCAGATCCTACTGAGCATGTGCAAGAATTCACAGACTATACGTATATGCATTTGTGATTGGCTGATTGCTATCACATGGTACAAGGGGAGTGGAAATATACATAACTGAAATTTGTTATAAAAAAATCTACTACTCATTTGAAGTTCAAACTATGTGCTATTGCATTGTCTTGTTATCTTGCATTTGTTGATTATGTAAATCTAATGTGTTGACTGGTCCTTTAAAGGAACAACTATCCTCTATGGGAATAGTAGGGCTCCTGGCAAGTGTGGAAATTGTCCTTTCCACCTTGGGTACCGCCTGACGGAACTCCTTGAAAGAGTCCTCTGGGTAAAATTCTTTTCCAAACATAGGAAATGGAGAAAAAAGGGGCACCTTCTCTCCCATTCCTTAGCAATTATCTTGGTACAACCTAATATTGACAACCACCATGGTATCGTTGTCGTCCTGAGTAGCTAAAACCTCCTTAAGCAACAGACTGAGGTATTCTAGCTTACATATAGTAGTGAAAGACAGCACCCTTTACTGATGTACTGGGGCACAGGAATGGGTTAGCCAAACCCCAATATAGAGTCCAAAGAAGTAATTTTCCAGCCTCCAGTAAAATTTAAAAGACCTTTATTGTCTCCTTACAGGGTCCATCATACAAACAACGTTTCAAACCACAACCTGGTTCTTAATCATGTCTACTGACTAGTGTACAGGTGTGCCTTTTATACCTGACAAATATTTGTCAGACTACACAATTGCACCATCTTGTGGATAAAGTTAAAATTGCATGTGATAAAATAAAATATTCAATTTTTGTGATTTCAAAGATTTGTTAAATCTATGTCTTCTTTCTATTCTATATTTATCACATGAATGTTAAAAACAAAAAATAGAATTTATGCTTACCTGATAAATTACTTTCTCCAACGGTGTGTCCGGTCCACGGCGTCATCCATAACTTGTGGGAATATCTCTTCCCCAACAGGAAATGGCAAAGAGTACAGCAAAAGCTGTCCATATAGTCCCTCCTAGGCTCCGCCCACCCCAGTCATTCGACCGACGGACAGGAGAAAAAACAGGAGAAACTATAGGGTGCCGTGGTGACTGTAGTTAAAGAAATAAATTTATCAAACCTGATTAAAAACGGTCCACGGCGTCATCCATAACTTGTGGGAACCAATACCAAAGCTTTAGGACACGGATGAAGGGAGCTATCAAAATCACAGAGGCCCTCTCCTGTTTGATCCTGGCTACCAGCCTGGGAATGAGAGGAAACGGTGGAAAAACGTAAGCTAGGTTGAAGGTCCAAGGTGCTACTAGTGCATCTACTAGAGTCGCCTTGGGATCCCTGGATCTGGACCCGAAGCAAGGAACCTTGAAGTTCTGACGAGACGCCATCAGATCCATGTCTGGAATGCCCCATAATTGCGTCAACTGGGCAAATATCTCCGGGTGGAGTTCCCACTCCCCCGGATGGAATGTCTGACTCCTCAGATAATCCGCCTCCCAGTTATCCACTCCTGGGATGTGGATCGCAGATAGGTGGCAGGAGTGATCCTCCGCCCATTTTATGATCTTGGTCACTTCTCTCATCGCCAGGGAACTCCTTGTTCCCCCCTGATGGTTGATGTAAGCAACTGTCGTCATGTTGTGATTGGAATCTTATGAATCTGGCCTTTGCAAGCTGAGGCCAAGCTTTGAGAGTATTTAATATCGCTCTCAGTTCCAGAATGTTTATCGGGAGAAAAGATTCTTCCCGAGACCATAGACCCTGAGCCTTCAGGGAGTCCCAGACCGCGCCCCAGCCCACTAGACTGGCGTCGGTCGTGACGATGACCCACTCTGGTCTGCGGAAGCTCATTCCCTGGGACAGATGATCCTGGGTTAGCCACCAACGTAGCGAGTCTCTGGTCTCCTGATCTACTTGGATCACTGGAGACAAGTCTGTATAGTCCCCATTCCACTGTTTGAGCATGCACAGTTGTAATGGTCTTAGATGAATTCGCGCAAAAGGAACTATGTCCATTGCTGCAACCATCAATCCTACTACTTCCATGCACTGAGCTATGGAAGGTCGAGGAACAGAGTGAAGAACTTGACAAGCGTTTAGAAGCTTTGACTTTCTGACATCTGTCAGGAAAATCTTCATTTCTAACGAATCTATTATTGTCCCCAAAAAGGGGACTCTTGTCGACGGAGACAGGGAACTTTTTTCTATGTTCACCTTCCAGCCGTGAGAACTGAGAAAGGCCAGAACGATGTCTGTGTGAGCCTTTGCCTTTGAAAGAGACGACGCTTGTATCAGAATGTCGTCCAAGAAAGGTGCCACTGCAATGGCCCTTGGTCTTAGAACCGCTAGAAGGGCCCCGAGTACCTTTGTGAAAATCCGTGGAGCATTGGCTAGCCCGAATGGGAGAGCCACAAACTGGTAATGTTTGTCCAGAAAGGCGAATCTTAGGAACTGGTGATAATCTTTGTGGATAGGAATATGTAGATACGCATCCTTTAAATCCACGGTAGTCATAAATTGACCCTCCTGGATTGAGGGTAAAATCGTTCAGATAGTTTCCATTTTGAACGATGGTACTTTGAGAAGGTTCCCTCTTTTTTGGAAACTATGAACAGATTTGAGTAAAAACCCAGTCCTTGTTCCACTATTGGAACTGGGTGTATCACTCCCATTTTTAACAGGTCTTCTACACAATGTAAGAATGCCTGTCTCTTTATTTGGGTTAAAGATAAGTGACACATGTGGAACCTTCCCCTTGGGGGTAGTTCCTTGAATTCCAGAAGATAACCCTGAGAAACTATTTCTAGTGCCCAGGGATCCTGAACATCTCTTGCCCAAGCATTGAGCGAAGAGAGAAAGTCTGCCCCCTACTAGATCCGGTCCCGGATCGGGGGCTGCTCCTTCATGCTGTTTTGGTAGCAGCAGCAGGCTTCTTGGCCTGTTTACCCTTGTTTCAGCCTTGCATCGGTTTCCAAGCTGGTTTGGTCTGCGAAGCATTACCCTCTTGTCTAGAGGCTGCAGAGTTGGAGGCCGGTCCGTTCCTGAAATTGCGAAAGGAACGAAAATTAGACTTATTCTTGGCCTTGAAAGGCCTATCTTGTGGGAGGGCATGGCCCTTACCCCCAGTGATGTCTGAGATAATCTCTTTCAACTCTGGTCCAAAAAGGGTTTTACCCTTGAAGGGGATATTAAGCAATTTTGTCTTGGAAGACACATCCGCTGACCAAGACTTTAGCCAGAGCGCTCTGCGCGCCACAATTGCAAACCCAGAATTTTTCGCCGCTAATCTAGCTAACTGCAAAGCGCCATCTAAAATAAAGGAATTAGCTAACTTAAGTGCGTGTATTCTGTCCATAACCTCCTCATACGGAGTCTCTCTATTGAGCGACTTTTCTAGTTCCTCGAACCAGAACCACGCTGCTGTAGTGACAGGAACAATGCACGAAATAGGTTGTAGGAGGTAACCTTGCTGAACAAAAATCTTTTTAAGCAAACCCTCCAATTTTTTATCGATAGGATCTTTGAAAGCACAATTATCCTCGATAGGAATAGTAGTGCGCTTGTTTAGTGTAGAAACTGCCCCCTCGACCTTAGGGACTGTCTGCCATAAGTCCTTTCTGGGGTCGACCATAGGAAATAATTTCTTAAATATAGGAGGGGGAACAAAAGGTATGCCGGGCTTCTCCCACTCCTTGTTCACTATGTCCGCCACCCGCTTGGGTATAGGAAAAGCGTCGGGGTGCACCGGAACCTCTAGGAACTTGTCCATCTTACACAATTTTTCTGGAATGACCAGGTTGTCACAATCATCCAGAGTAGATAACACCTCCTTAAGCAGTGCGCGGAGGTGCTCTAACTTAAATGTCACAACATCAGGTTCTGCCCGTTGAGAAATTCTACCTGAATCTGAAATTTCCCCATCTGACAAAACCTCCCTCATGGCCCCTTCAGATTGGTGTGAGGGTATGACAGAACAATTATCATCAGCGCCCTCCTGCTCTACAGTGTTTAAAACAGAGCAATCACACTCTCTGAAATGCAGGCATTTTGGATAAAAAATTAGCTATAGAGTTATCCATTACTGTCGCCAATTGTTGCATAGTAACAAGCATTGGCGTACTAGAAGTACTAGGCGTCTCCTGCGTGGGCAAAACTGGTGTAGACACAGAGTGAGATGAAGCAGAACTATCTTTACTCTCTTCATCTGATGAACCATCTTGGGCAACCTTACTATCTGTGGCAGTACTGTCCTTACTTTGTTTGGACGCTATGGCACAATTATCACACAATTTGGAAGGGGGAGACACATTGGCTTCCATACATACAGAACATAGCTTATCTGAAGGTACAGACATGTTAAACAGGCTTAAACTTGTCAATAAAGTACAAAAAAAGTTTTAATTAAAACCGTTACTGTCTCTTTAAATTTTAAAAAGGGCACACTTTATTACTGAATATGTGAAAAACAATGAAGGCATTGTTCAAATTTTACCAAATTTTCACCACAGTGTCTTAAAGCATTCAAAGTATTGCACCCAAATTTTCAGAGCTTTAACCCTTAAAACCGGAGCCGGTTACAGATTTAACCCCTCTACAGTCCCAGCTACAGCCTTTGCTGCGACTTTACCAAACCCAGGGGGGGAATACGATACCAAATGAAGCCTTCTAGGAACCTTTTCAACTACTTTCAGATCCACACACATGCAGCTGCATGTCCTGCTCTCAAAAGTAACTGCGCAGTAATGGCGCGAAAATGAGGCTCAGCCTACTACAGTGAAGGCCCTTCCTGACTGAAAAGGTGTCTAAACCAGTGCCTGACGTTAAAAAACGTTCCCCAAAGTTTATAAGTGTGAAATTCAACCTCAATCTGTATAAAATGCCCAAATAAAGTAATCGATCTTGGACAGTTATACATAAAGAAACAAATGTATTGCATTCTCTGTAAAACAAGACTTGTCATGTTATATCTATATTTATGCAAGAGATGTCACGGATTATGTTATGTAATAATAAATTATTTCGTTTAAAAAAAAAACAAAAAAAACCCTGTTTGAAGCCCAATTTACTATAGTAAGAAAGAATATTTTTTATAAATAATGATATATGATAAGGACAGGAAACTTGATAAAACTCGAGAAATAGCAGCAAAACAGTAGAAGCTTTTTTTGTACCTGGTAAGCCATCAAAAGTGAAGCTTAACATGTTTTCTGGAGGTGAAGGAGGCCTGTCAACCAATGGAAAACCTCTGCCTTCATTTGGGTGATAAATATAAACCTGTAGGAAATAAAAAAAACTAATAAAAAAAATTGTTTGTTTATAAACTTGAATCAAAGAACATTCTGGACAATGTATAGTTTATTTAAATTATGGGCCAAATTTATCAATGGATCTTGCCCTATTTGTTTAAAGGGACACTGAACCCCAAAAAAATATTTTGTGATTCAGATAGAGCATGCAATTTTAAGCAACTTTCTAATTTACTCCTATTAATTTTTCATCGTTCTCTTGCTATCTTTATTTGAAAAAGGCATCTAAGCTTTTTTTGGTTCAGTACTCTGGACAGCACTTTTCTATTGGTGGATGAATTTATCCACCAATCAGCAAGAACAACCCAGGTTATTCACCAAAAATGGGCCGGCATCTAAACTTACATTCTTGCATTTCAAATGAAATGCCAAGAGAATGAAGAAAATTTGATAACAGGAGTAAATTAGAAAGATGCTAAAAATTTCATGCTCTATCTGAATCATGAAAGAAAAAAAATTGGGTTCAGTGTCCCTTTAAGCAGTCAATTCATTTATGCCACATCTTAAAAACATACTACAATACAGTTATCTATACAAAATAGGAATAGTTCCCACAATCAATATAAATTATATAAGCGCCCAAACGAATATTGGCTATCTGGACTTTTTTTTTTTATCCTGCACATGCATCATAATCATGGTGCTGCTTTTAAAATAAAGTTATGGAAACTCTTTCTCCATGCCAAACTCCTTGACTATAGACAGTAATTTGAGCTATAATTTAAAAAACAAAATGCCAAAACCAATTTACTCCATATTTTAAGGGTTTGCGGAGACTGCCAATGTAAAGATAATTTCCACATGTTAGCTAAATTTGTTGAGCCAGTTAAAATTGAAAAGCTTTTGTAAAACATATATTGCAGAACACTTGCTTGAGGTAATGGCAATTAGCCTAAACGCCATAATAAGCTTTACCTATTAAAGAGGACGCACATCATATGAGGGCTGGGCTGTGTTTAATAAAAATAAAAAATAGCCACACACAGACTAAGAAAGTCCTTAAAATATAAATAACTGAAAATAAACTTACAAGATTTCCATCAGAGGATATGCGCAAGACCTCTTTGACCCGCTCCTGGGAATTGTACTCCTTCAAAAACTCCATACAGACTTCTCCAGTGTCTAGGATGCTTACCTATTGGTTTGTTTTAAAAATCACAAAACATTAAAGCAAGAATTGGATTTTAAATAGAGCAAAAGACATTGCTATTTTTTATTCTTGTAATTTAAAAGGGAAATAAAAATAAATTTAAAAAAAATTATAAAATCATGTTTTATCAGAGTTATTTAAGATTCTAAAGTACATTATAATACATTGTTTTATCAAGAATAGGTTGAACTTATGCAAATGTATGCACCTACATATTTTAACCAAAAAAATCCCTGAATTTATTTAACAAAAACAAAGCAAAACAATAATAAAAAAAAAATCATATATGTAATAAATACCACAGCATTCTTTGTCTTCTGTCTGATTGGTTTAAGTCTATCTGAATTCAGAGGTGGTAATAAACTTCTTAGTGTACGTTGCCCAACAAACTGTTTGGATTTTTTCTGTTCTTCCACAGTAAAGTCACGCTGTGTTTGTTCAGAATAACATTGAGAAGGGAGTTTTTTCATTCCTTTCTTGGTATTGTCAAAGGAAGAGTCTGTACAAGTTTTCATCTTAACATCCTCCCAAGAATGTTGAGGACCCCCTTGCTGGCAGTAGAATTCTCCACCTGAATTACTGACACTGCTGATATCCTGAGATTTCTTTGCATGACCTGAAAAGGTGCAACAGTAAAATCATTGCGGATATATATTAATATCTTTGCATTCTTGAACTGAAGCCTTGTATTATTAAAAGCACTGCCTCAAGATATTATTTTCTTAAAGATTAGCAATGTCAAGTTAGCTGCTGTGTGTTTTTGTGGAATCACTAGCACCCATTTGCAATGATATGTACCCGCTATAAAATAGGAGAAGAGCAAAATATATTGGGAACTTTGTGCAACTGACGTGAACATGCAAACTTGTCACATTAGGTGAGGTAGGTATCCAGAACGTCATTTGAAAAGCTTTAAAAAGCTACAGTTAAGCTCAAAAGCCCTGAATATAATTTTATGATAGATAAACAACCCTCCTTTTCATGGTTTTAATAAAAAATAAAAATCTTCATAATGCATCTGAACAAAAAGAAGGTACTGTGGTCTGAAAGTATACTATGAGACAGCACCATATAATTAGTTGTAACGTTATCTTTGTTTTCTACAAGAACAGCAAAGTCCTGTATTCCACCTTTGGTAGTCTCAAAAGATTAACATCATTCATAGGATACTAGAGCTATAATGCCCATCTAACTTTAATGAAGAGATCAATTTCACCGAACAGTGTATGAGACTTAAAGGGATAGTAAACTCCAAAATTGTCTTTATGATTCAGATAGAACATACAATTTGAAACAACTTTTTAATTTAATTCTATTATCAAATTTTCTTAATTCTCTTGTTATTCATTGTTGAAGGGACAGCATTGCACTACTGACAGGAAGCTGAAAATATCTATTTAGCCAATCACAAGAGACAAATGTGTGCAGGCACCAATTCCCACAAGTGTATGATATGTGCGTATTCATTTTTTTAATAAGGGATACTAAGAGAACAAAAGCACATTTGAAAATAGAAGTGAATTTTAAAAAAGGTCCTAAAATGACAAGCTCTCTGAATCATGCAAGTTTAATTTTGACTTTCCTATCCCTTTAATATGAAGTTCATATCATTTGCTTAAAATTATAAAATCTTTTTTGTATTTAAAAAAATCTTGATGTCAGAAGAATTTCATACATTCTTAGTGTAAGAGTGGGATTATATGTAATAATGCATGTAAAACAAACCTTTCAGTTGCATGGTTTCAGCTTGGCATTTTTCATTCACTCTCGGAGCGCTTGGCTTTAAACCAGAAAGGAATTCAGAACTTGAAAATGAAAAATAAAGAGTAACTTTTTTTTGTATTATTTATAAACTAACAATGCATAAAAGAAACGAAAATACAGAAATAAACAAAGGACGAGATACAATAATACATCTCACAACAATCAATATAAGGAATAATCATGCTTTTAAAGTGAAGGTCAATTTTCATGTGAAAGTGCCAGTTAAAAAAAAAAAAAAAAAAATTATTAAAAACAAGGGCACTTTCATTCATGAAAATTGACATTTTAGACCTTTTTTTAAAAATATACTTACCTTTTCTTCTTGAAGCCGCTCCAGTGCTTCACCAGCCCGTCGCAAGCCTCTTCATATGTCACATGACGATTCCGGCATCCTCCAATCACAGCTCCCCCCCCCCCCCCCGGGGTAATCATTTCCTGAGGAAACGCTGTGATTGGAGGAAGCAGGTTTCGTCATTGCTGGGTAAGTAAACCCAAAAACCAAACACTTTCACATGAAAATTGACCACTTTAAAATGACAGATTGGTATAAAATACTCTGATAAAAAAGTTTTTATTTGGTTAGATTTAATAGACAAAACAAAAAATTCTCCTTCTCAATCAATATGATCAAAAATCACTTCTTAAAAAAGGGAAATTAAACCCACAATTTTAAACATTCCAATTTACTTCTATTATCTAATTTGCTTCATTGTTTAGATATCCTGTGTTGAAGAAATAGCAATGCACATGGATGAGCCAATCACACGAGACATCTATGTGCAACCACCAATCACCAGCTACCGAGCCCATTTAGATATGCTTTTCAGCAAAGGATATTGAAAGAATGAAGCACATTAGATAATAGAAGTAAATTAGAAAGTTGTTTAACCCTTTGAGTGCTAAGATTTTTAAAGTTTTTTTTAATTTTTTTTAACAAAGTTTAACTTTTTTTTTTCCCCCAGACCCTCAAGACTTACACTGTTGAAAAGGTTAGGCGATGCCCCCTGCTCCTATACTTAACATGGTTAAGTATAAATAAAGTTGCGCGTGACGTCACCACACAAAACAGGAAGCCCCAGAGATGCCTGTTACTCTACAGGCACGATCGCCGGGGTAGGAGCGGCTGGGATCCCCCAGATCTCCCTCAAGGTGGTAGAGTGTTAGTGACAGCTCTGAGCCGTCATTAGCACCAGAGTGGGAAACTCAGAGCCGTCATTAGCACTCAAAAGGTTAAAATTGAATGCTCTCTGAATAATGACAGAAAAGAAAAATTTTGTGTTTCATGTCCCTGTGCTAAGCAGTTTCCCACCTCGGTGCTATGCTGATCTAAGGTTTTTAAGTTTTGTTTTTTTTTACAGATCCCTAAGACTTACACTGTTGGCTTAGGCGATTACCTTTCCAACGGTGGGTCTTGGAGGTCTGTAGCTGCTTAGATGCCCGAGTTACAGGCTTCTAAGCAGCATGCCCCCTTTCCCTATTCTTGTCATTGTCTATTTTAAAGTGAAGGTAAACTTTAATGAATGAAAGCCCGATTTTTAAAAATACTATTAAAAACAGGGGCACTTTCATTCATCAAAGTTTACAAAGAAGCCGTTTTGATTAAAAAAAAAAAAAAAAAAAAAAAAAAAATATATTACCTCTTTTTTGCACAGCCAGAGCAGCTCCCCCCACCCTGAGATCCTATCGTCACACGTCCTCAATGACTAATCCAGCTTCCTCCAATCACGGCTTTCCACCCATGGTAGTCTTTGCCTGAGGCAATGCCGTGATTGGAGGAAGCTGGATTAGTCATTGAGGACGTGTGACGAGAGGATCTCCGGGTGGGGGAAGCTGCTCTGGCTGAAAAAAAACAAAAGGTAAGTTTTTAATCAAAACTGCTGCCTTCTAAACTTTGATGAATGAAAGTGCCCCTGTTTTTAATAGTATTTTTTTAATAAAAACAGGCTTTCATTCATCAAAGTTTACCTTCACTTTAAATAAAGTTGTGCGGTGACATCACATTATTGCGCGTGACGTCACCTCGCAAAACATGAAGCCCCGATCACCAAGGTAGGAGCGGGTAGGAGCCCCCAGCTCTCCCTCAAGGTGGATAGCACCTGAGTGAGAAACTCTGACGGCTCAGAGCTGTCATTAGCACTGAAAGGGTTAATATAGCGAGGTGTGTGTATATATATATATATATATATATATATATATATATATATATATATATATATATATATATATATATATATATAATGGGTTAGCTGTATATGACCCTACAGTTGACAGTACTGTTACTTTAATATCAAAGGCACAACATAAGGAAGTGCATTTAGACTTGCGATAGTTACTAAAGTAGTGTTTATAATACCTCCTAATGTAGAATTGCTATGCTTGACAGCTTAAAGGGATACTAAACCCACATTTTTTCTCTTTCATGATTCAGATAGAGCATGACATTTTAAGCAACTTTCTAAATGTACTCCTATTATCAATTTCTTTGTTCTCTTGCTATCTTTATTTAAAAAAGCAGGAATGTAAATCTTAGCAGCCAGCCCATTTTTGGTTCAGCACCATGGATAGCGCTTGCTTATTGGTGGCTGACATTTAGCCACCAATAAGCAAGCATAACCTAGGTTCTCAACCAAAAATGGGCCGGCTCCTATGCATTACATTACTGCTTTTTAAATAAAGATAGCAAGAGAACAAAGACAAAAAATATAATATAACAAAGACAAATATGATAATGGGAGTAAATTAGAAAGTTGCTTAAAATTGCATGCTCTATCAGAAAAATTTAAGAAAAAAATGTGGGTTTAGTGTCCCTTTAATACTTCATATATTTGAAGGATACTCAGTTCATACACAGTATCTATATTGGAGATTCTAATTTTGTATAGTTCAGCAGTCACCAACCAGTGGTCCGTGGACCACGAGAAGATATTGGTGGTCCTTGACACCATCAAGCAGGTATTAATCTCCTCTGATGGTGTTACCCTTGTTGCGCCGCAACTCCCTACAGTGCCTGGCTGGACATCAGTGAAAACCGACAGAGGAGGTGTTAAAGTACAGTCTCCCTAAGCATGTTGCGTAGTACTGTGCAACTTGCGTAGCTAGATTGTATTTTTTAACTCCTCTCCCCCGGCACGCACACATTATATATATATATATATATATATATATATATATATATATATATATATATATATATATATATATATATATATATATATATATATATATATATATATATATATATATATATATATATATATATATATATATATATATATATATATATTTAAATTTCTTCCCTTTACCTATTTCTTTGTAGTAGTTTTCCCAATTCCTTCAGATAAACTTACATCACTGGTTATCTTCCCTCTTTTTTTCCCCCCTTTCTAAATATTAAATTATTTATTCATTCTAATAATTTACCCATGCAGACAGCCATTCCAACGGAATTCTAGTAATTGCCATCCAGCAGATCAGCCATATCCCCCACCAGCATTATAGTAATTGCCATAAACTTTAGTCGTGATTAGCTCACATCCATATTGAGATCTTTCTGATATAAACTTCATTTATGACTAATGTCTGTCCATGATCATAATTAGTTTTGAATAATTCCTAACTGGGGAGGTAACTTGGAAGTCTTGTTGCCCTTTCAAACAATATTTTTCTCCCCACCTCAAAAGTTGGCACTCACCCTTCACCTGTCAATTGGATGTACTGTATTCTCTGATATAGAGATATAGATATATACACACACACACACACACATACACGTGTGTGTATTTTAGGGCTGCACAATCGCATATGCGATTAATTGCCACGATTTAAAAACCGCGAGAGTTGCGATTTTATTTTTTGCTAAAAAAATTCCTCAGAAGTGGCTGTAATGCATTGATTTGTATGTGATTTCTTGCAAACCAGCTCCATCTAGTGGTTGCTTTTAGCACACATTTGTAAAATGGCCGTTTTACTTTCACTTTCTGATCTCAGAGTAGCAGATGGCCAGCCGATCAATCTAGAAGTCTAAAAGCATGCAGAAATGTAGAGAAGGGAAAGCCACTTAATTATATTTCCCCCTAGGGACGTATGCAGTCTGAAACTTAGGGTATGTAAACATTATGGAACATACCACACAATCTCCTGCTCTCTGAGAAACGGCTCAAAAACATAGCAGATGCAGTCCCCTCTACTGCTGGGTTGACTTAACTGCATCTACAATGTATTTGACATCAGCAAGGCACAGCATTTCTGAAAGGTGCAGCCCCCCCACCCCTACTGCTAGTATGCCTGTACTGGATTCCTGGACAGGAGCAGGGCTCATTTTCAGTCAATTTAAAATGTTAAAAAAAAAAAAAAAGAAAAAAGGAAGAAGAAATATACAGTAATCCGGCTGGCCAGCTGCTACTCTGAGATCAGAAAGTGAAAGTAATACAGCCATTTTACAAATGTGTGCTAAAAGCAACCACTAGATGGAGCTGGTTTGCAAGAAATCACATACAAATCAATGAATTACAGCCACTTCTGAAGATTTTTTTTTAGCAAAAAAAAAAAAAAAAAATCGCAACTCACGGTTTTTAAATCGTGGCAATTAATCGCATATGCGATTAATCGTGCAGCCCTAAAATACACACACAGGTGGCCCTCGGTTTACAACGGTTCAATTTGCGCCGTTTCAGAATAACAACCTTTTTTTGAGAAAAAAAAAAAAAAAGAGAGAAAAAAAAGAGAGACATACACACACGAGATTTGTACCTTTAAAAAAAAAAAAAAAATTATATATAATTTATGCTTACCTGATAAATTCCTTTCTCCTGTAGTGTAGTCAGTCCACGGGTCATCCATTACTTATGGGATTATATCTCCTCCCTAACAGGAAGTGCAAGAGGATCACCCAAGCAGAGCTGCTATATAGCTCCTCCCCTCTATGTCATATCCAGTCATTCGACCGAAACCAAACGAGAAAGGAGAAACTATAGGGTGCAGTGGTGACTGGAGTTTAATTTAAAATTTAGACCTGCCGTAAAAAACAGGGCGGGCCGTGGACTGACTACACTACAGGAGAAATGAATTTATCAGGTAAGCATAAATTATATTTTCTCCTGTTAAGTGTAGTCAGTCCACGGGTCATCCATTACTTATGGGATACCAATACCAAAGCTAAAAGTACACGGATGACGGGAGGGACAGGCAGGATCTTTACACGGAAGGAACCACTGCCTGTAGAACCTTTCTCCCAAAAACAGCCTCCGAAGAAGCAAAAGTGTCAAATTTGTAAAATTTTGAAAAAGTGTGAAGTGAAGACCAAGTTGCAGCCTTGAAAATCTGTTCAACAGAGGCCTCATTCTTAAAGGCCCAAGTGGAAGCCACAGCTCTAGTAGAATGAGCCGTAATCCTTTCAGGAGGCTGCTGTCCAGCAGTCTCATAGGCTAAATGTATTATGCTACGAAGCCAAAAAGAGAGAGAGGTAGCCGAAGCTTTTTGACCTCTCCTCTGTCCAGAATAAACGACAAACAGGGAAGAAGTTTGACGAAAATCTTTAGTTGCCTGCAAATAAAATTTCAGGGCACGGACGACGTCCAGATTGTGCAGAAGTCGTTCCTTCTTTGAAGAAGGGTTAGGGCACAATGATGGAATAACAATCTCTTGATTGATATTCTTGTTAGTGACTACCTTAGGTAAGAACCCAGGTTTAGTACGCAGAACTACCTTGTCTGAATGAAAAATCAGATAAGGAGAATCACAATGTAAGGCCGATAACTCAGAGACTCTTCGAGCCGAGGAAATAGCCATTAAAAACAGAACTTTCCAAGATAACAGCTTGATATCAATGGAATGAAGGGGTTCAAACGGAACACCTTGCAGAACATTAAGAACTAAGTTTAAGCTCCACGGCGGAGCAAGTTTTAAACACAGGCTTAATCCTAGCCAAAGCCTGACAAAAAGCCTGAACGTCTGGAACTTCTGCCAGACGTTTGTGTAAAAGGATAGACAGAGCTGAAATCTGTCCCTTTAACGAACTAGCAGATAAACCCTTTTCTAAACCTTCTTGTAGAAAAGACAATATCCTAGGAATCCTAACCTTACTCCATGAGTAACTCTTGGATTCGCACCAATATAAGTATTTACGCCATATTTTATGGTAAATTTTCCTGGTAACAGGTTTCCTAGCCTGTATTAAGGTATCAATCACTGACTCCGAGAATCCCCGCTTTGATAGAATCAAGCGTTCAATCTCCATGCAGTCAGCCTCAGAGAAATTAGATTTGGATGTTTGAAAGGACCCTGAATCAGAAGGTCCTGTCTCAGAGGCAGAGACCATGGTGGACAGGACGACATGTCCACTAGATCTGCATACCAGGTCCTGCGTGGCCACGCAGGCGCTATTAGAATCATCGGTGCTCTCTCTTGTTTGATCCTGGCAATCAATCGAGGAAGCATCGGGAAGGGTGGAAACACATAAGCCATGTTGAAGACCCAAGGTGCTGTCAGAGCATCTATCAGTACCGCTCCCGGGTCCCTGGACCTGGATCCGTAACAAGGAAGCTTGGCGTTCTGGCGAGACGCCATGAGATCCAGATCTGGTTTGCCCCAATGATGAAGCAGTTGGGCAAACACCTCCGGATGAAGTTCCCACTCCCCCGGATGAAAGGTCTGGCGACTTAGAAAATCCGCCTCCCAGTTCTCCACGCCTGGGATGTGGATCGCTGACAGGTGGCAAGAGTGAGACTCTGCCCAGCGAATTATCTTTGAGACTTCCATCATCGCTAGGGAACTCCTTGTTCCTCCTTGATGGTTGATGTAAGCCACAGTCGTGATGTTGTCCGACTGAAACCTGATGAACCTCAAAGTTGCTAACTGAGGCCAAGCCAGAAGAGCATTGAAAATTGCTCTTAATTCCAGAATGTTTATTGGAAGGAGTCTCTCCTCTTGAGTCCATGATCCCTGAGCCTTCAGGGAATTCCAGACGGCGCCCCAACCTAGAAGGCTGGCGTCTGTTGTTACAATCGTCCAATCTGGCCTGCGGAAGGGCATCCCCTTGGACAGATGTGGCCGAGAAAGCCACCATAGAAGAGAATCTCTGGTCTCTTAATCCAGATTTAGCAGAGGGGACAAATCTGAGTAATCCCCATTCCACTGACTTAGCATGCACAATTGCAGCGGTCTGAGATGCAGGCGCGCAAAAGGTACTATGTCCATTGCCGCTACCATTAAGCCGATTACCTCCATGCACTGAGCCACTGACGGGTGTTGAATGGAATGAAGGACACGGCAAGCATTTAGAAGTTTTGATAACCTGTCCTCCGTCTGGTAAATTTTCATTTCTACAGAATCTATAAGAGTCCCTAAGAAGGGAACTCTTGTGAGTGGCAATAGAGAACTCTTTTTCTACGTTCACCTTCCACCCATGCGACCTTAGAAATGCCAGAACTAACTCTGTATGAGACTTGGCAGTTTGGAAACTTGACGCTTGTAACAGAATGTCGTCTAGGTACGGAGCTACCGCTATGCCTTGCGGTCTTAGTACCGCCAGAAGAGAGCCCAGAACCTTTGTAAAGATTCTTGGAGCCGTAGCTAAACCGAAGGGAAGAGCTACAAACTGGTAATGCCTGTTTAGGAAGGCAAATCTTAGATACCGGTAATGATCCTTGTGAATCGGTATGTGAAGGTAGGCATCCTTTAAATCCACTGTGGTCATGTACTGACCCTCTTGGATCATGGGTAAGATGGTTCGAATAGTTTCCATTTTGAACGATGGAACTCTTAGGAATTTGTTTAGGATCTTTAAGTCCAAGATTGGTCTGAAGGTTCCCTCTTTTTTGGGAACCACAAACAGATTTGAATAGAATCCTTGTCCGTGTTCCGACCGCGGAACTGGGTGGATCACTCCCATTAGTAAGAGGTCTTGTACACAGCGTAGAAACGCCTCTTTCTTTATCTGGTTTGCTGATAACCTTGAAAGATGAAATCTCCCTTGTGGAGGAGAAGCTTTGAAGTCCAGAAGATATCCCTGAGATATGATCTCCAACGCCCAGGGATCCTGGACATCTCTTGCCCAAGCCTGGGCGAAGAGAGAAAGTCTGCCCCCCACTAGATCCGTTTCTGGATCGGGGGCCCTCACTTCATGCTGTCTTAGGGGCAGCAGCAGGTTTTCTGGCCTGCTTGCCCTTGTTCCAGGACTGGTTAGGTTTCCAGCCCTGTCTGTAGCGAGCAACAGTTCCTTCCTGTCTTGGAGCGGAGGAAGTTGATGCTGCTCCTGCCTTGAAGTTACGAAAGGCACGAAAATTAGACTGTTTAGCCTTTGGTTTGGCCCTGTCTTGAGGCAGGGCATGGCCCTTACCTCCAGTAATGTCAGCGATAATTTCTTTCAAACCGGGCCCCGAATAATGTCTGCCCTTTGAAAGGAATATTAAGCAATTTAGATTTAGAAGTCACATCAGCTGACCAGGATTTAAGCCACAGCGCTCTACGCGCTTGAATGGCGAATCCGGAGTTCTTAGCCGTAAGTTTGGTTAAGTGTACTACGGCATCAGAAATAAATGAATTAGCTAGCTTAAGGGCTTTAAGCTTGTTCATAATCTCATCCAATGGAGCTGTGCTAAGGGTCTCTTCCAGAGACTCAAACCAGAATGCCGCCGCAGCAGTGACAGGCGCAATGCATGCAAGGGGTTGTAATATAAAACCTTGCTGAACAAACATTTTCTTAAGGTAACCCTCTAACTTTTTATCCATTGGATCTGAAAAAGCACAGCTATCCTCCACCGGGATAGTGGTGCGCTTAGCCAGAGTAGAAACTGCTCCCTCCACCTTAGGGACCGTCTGCCATAGCTCCCGTGTGGTGGCGTCTATTGGAAACATTTTTCTAAATATAGGAGGGGGTGAAAAAGGCACACCGGGTCTATCCCACTCCTTGTTAACAATTTCTGTAAGCCTTTTAGGTATAGGAAAAACGTCAGTACACGCCGGTACCGCAAAATATTTATCCAGCCTACATACTTTCTCTGGAATTGCAACCGTGTTACAATCATTCAGAGCCGCTAAAACCTCCCCTAGTAATACACGGAGGTTCTCAAGCTTAAATTTAAAATTTGAAATGTCTGAATCCAGTTTACTTGGATCAGATCCGTCACCCACAGAATGAAGCTCTCCGTCCTCATGTTCTGCAAATTGTGACGCAGTATCAGACATGGCTCTATTATTATCAGCGCACTCTGTTCTTATTCCAGAGTGATCGCGTTTACCCCTAAATTCTGGCAATTTAGATAGTACTTCAGTCATAACATTAGCCATGTCTTGCAAAGTGATTTGTATGGGCCGCCCTGATGAACTTGGCGCCACAATATCACGCACCTCCTGAGCGGGAGGCGAAGGTACTGACACGTGAGGAGAGTTAGTCGGCATAACTTCCCCCTCGTTGTCTGGTGATATATTTTTCACATATAAAGTTTGACTTTTATTCAAAGTAACATCTATACATTGAGTGCACAAATTTCTATTGGGCTCCACATTGGTCTTTAAACATAGTGAACAAACAGCTTCATCTGTGTCAGACATGTTTAAACAGACTAGCAATAACACTAGCAAGCTTGGAAAAAAACCTTTAAATAAATTTACAAGCTATATAAAAAAACGCTACTGCGCCTTTAAGAAACATAAAAATGTGACAGTTGAATTAACGATGAACCAAATATGTTAAAACAACCAAATTTTAACAGAAAATGTATAAAGTTAGCAGAGAATTGCACCCACAAGCAAAAGGATGATTAACCCCTTAATACCCAAAACGGATAACAGTTGAAATAAACGTTTTTTTTTTGTTTTTTTTTATCACAGTCAAACACACTGTCACAGATCTGCTGTGACTGATTACCTCCCTCAAAACTAGTTTTGGAGACCCCTGGGCTCTGTAGAGACGTCCTGGATCATGGAGGAAGAAATAGGAAGACTGTGACTAAATTTTTACTGCGCAATAAAGCGCTAAAATAGGCCCCTCCCACTCATATTACAACAGTGGGGAAGCTCAGTAAACTGTTTTTATTCAGAAACAAACGACAGCCATGTGGTAAAAATCATGCCCATAAAGTTTTATCACCAAGTACCTCAGAAAAAACGATTAACATGCCAGTAAACGTTTTAAAAATGAAAATTATGAAGTGTTATTAATAAGCCTGCTGCTAGTCGCTTTCACTGCAGTGCAGGCTCAAATATAAAACTTTAATATAGACAGTAGTTTCTTAGTGAAATTCCATTCCCCAGAAATACCTCAGAGTATACATACATACATACATACATATCAGCCTGATACCAGTCGCTACTACTGCATTTAAGGCCGCACTTACATTACATCGGTATTAGCAGTATTTTCTCAGTCAATTCCATTCCTTAGAAAATAATTTACTGCACATACCTCCTTGCAGGTGGGCCCTGCATGCTATCCCCTGTTCTGAAGTTACCTCACTCCTCAGAATGGCCGAGAACAGCAAGTGGATCTTAGTTACGACCGCTAAGATCATAGACAAACTCAGGTAGATTCTTCTTCTAATGCTGCCTGAGAAGAAACAACACACTCCGGTGCCGTTTAAAATAACAAACTTTTGATTGAAGAAATAAAAACTAAGTTTAACACACCACAGTCCTCTCACACGTCCTATCTATAGTTCGGTGCAAGAGAATGACTGGATATGACGAAGAGGGGAGGAGCTATATAGCAGCTCTGCTTGGGTGATCCTCTTGCACTTCCTGTTAGGGAGGAGATATAATCCCATAAGTAATGGATGACCCGTGGACTGACTACACTTAACAGGAGAAAAAATCATGTTAGTGGTCCATGGGATTCAAAATTGTGAGTTTAGTGGTCCCTGAGGTCCGAAAGGTTGACGACCCCTGGTATAGTCAACTGTAGCAAGTCTATATAGAAAAATATAAACAACTGTCGGTAATCATATGATACTCCTTTTGTCAAGTGATTAGAAGCGGTTTTTAAATAGAACTTCAGTGATTAAAGCTGCGGATGTTTGCGCGTGATAGATCACTTATAATTTATTTTAAAGCCAACAGCTGATTAGTATGTAATAAAAACCGGATTTAACTCCTTTAACGCACACCGGGTTAAATGCTTCCAAGATATCGTTGGGAGGTGAAGCATAGACACACTATGCAGAAATATTATTGCATAATGGTTGAGAATAATTAATGATATTGTACATATATAGTTGTGCTAACTACAATTTAGTCTCATTTGTATCTTGATACAAATTGAGGAGAATTACAAATGAAGATGTACAAGCAGACTGTGATAAACTATATGCCAAGCTTAAGTATCCTCTAAAAGGTGCATAACTGGGGAATTAGCCTGAAACGGTAAACTTGTGTCACTAACATAAACGCATAAAGGCATACTTTGTAACCTGTATTTTAGATAAGGTCTCATATTTACATGCTGCGGATGTAAGCGCATGTGTATATAAAACGTAAGCCCAGTTATCTACTACCTATTAGACATCTAAAGCAACATTAGTGGCCTGAGTATTAAAATCCATAAACATGCAGCGGATTTAAGCACATGTATTCTGAATACGGATAGATATGCGAATCCAGCAATCCACTATATATTAGACACTTATGGAAACAAGTGTTTTAGATATTATTTAAAAATCTATAACATGCCACGAATATAAGCGCATGTAATTTGAACACGTCGATAAATACAAGTCTAGTAATATACTACCCGTTAGATACTTACGGCAATAATAGCTTTTCAGATATTATTTAAATGCAGATATAAGCACTAACATCTTGAACACTCATACAAATGCCAACCCAGTAATTTATTACTGTTTAGAAACTCGAGAACCACAATGTTCTCAGGTATTGTGCAATCCTAAATATAGTGAGTGTAAGCAATTTGATCATATACAGAAACGCTAGCCTGGTAATTTATTCCAAGTTGGATATCTAAGGCAATATATATAAGATATCTGATCAGCTAAGCTAAACTCATATTAAACTACTAGAATACTCAGCGATACTAATCACGTGACAAAAGGAATATCATGATTACCGACAGTTGTTTATATTTTCCTATATAGACTTGATAAAGTTAATACAATACAATATTAGAATCTCCAATATAGATACTGGCTATGAACCGAGTATCCTTCGAATATATGAAGTATTAAAGGGACACTGAACCCAATTATTTTCTTTTGTGATTTAGATAGAGCATGACATTTTAAGCAACTTTCTAATTTACTCCTATTACCAAATTTTCTTCATTCTCTTGGTATCTTTATTTGAAATGCAAGAATGTAAGATTAGATGCCGGCCCATTTTTGCTGAACAACCTGGGTTGTTCTTGCCGATTGGTGGATAAATTCATCCACCAATAAAAAGGTACTTTCCAGAGTTCTGAACCAAAAAAAAAAAAAAAAAAAAAACTTAGATGCCTTTTTCAAATAAAGATAGCAAGAACAAAGACAAACTGATAATAGGAGTAAATTAGAAAGTTGCATGCTCTATCTGAATCACAAAAGAAAAAAAATTGGGTTCAGTTCCCCTTTAAGCCGTCAAGCATAGCAATTCTACATTAGGAGGTATTATAAACACTACTTTAGTAACTGTAGCGAGTGTAAATGCACTTATGTTGTGCCTTTGATATTAAAGTAACAGTACTGTCAACTGAAGGGTCATGATACAGTTAACCCAAGTTATATAATCACCTACAGCTATAAGCCGACACTTTATTCACCATTAAAGGGACACTGAACCCAAATTTTTTCTTTCGTGATTCAGATAGAGCATGCAATTTTAAGCAACTTTCTAATTTACTCCTATTATCATTTTTTCTTCGTTCTCTTGCTATCTTTATTTGAAAAAGAAGGCATCTAAGCTATTTTTTTTGGTTCAGAACCATGGAAAGCACTTGTTTATTGGTGGGTGAATTTATCCACCAATCGGCAAGAGCAACCCAGTTAGTTCACCAAAAATGGGCCGGCATCTAAACTTACATTCTTGCGTATCAAATAAAGATACCAAGAGAATGAAGGCAATTTGATAATAGGAGTCAATTAGAAAGTTGCTTAAAATTGCATGCTCTATCTGAATCACAAAATAATTTTTTGGGTTCAGTGTCCCTTTAAGTAACTTTCTACACTGATACTCCCGACCTTCAATCTCCCTGTGTTTTTAGAGTTGTTTATTTTGTTTTAATCATCCTAATAAAGGTTATATTTTAACTAAAAGCATCCCTTCTCCCCCCCTGTCTGAGATGCATAAGTAGGGTTTTGCCAAATTTCACCACGGTGGGATATTTATCTTTGTTAACAAAGTAAGCCTGGACTACATTCTAACATAAAAATATCTTGAATATCTATATGCAATGGTAAATAACCAGCTAAAAGGTTAGGGAAAAAAAATATCTAGTATGCTCTTAAAATAACAGATATATACTTCGAGGTTGAATTTTGTACATATTACAATTAAAGAGAATATATTATATATATCAGACTTAATCACCAAGCACTCACATGTCAAACTTTTTCTGCCCCGGTGCAGTGCATAAATACATAAATAAGCAATAAATTGAGACCGCACTCTAAGGACTTAATCCAAAACCACCTCAGTGGTATTTAATTTGCTGTAACGTTTCAGGGTCTCCCCTTTTGTCAAACATGTTTGACAAAGGGGGAGACCCCGAAACGTTACAGCTAATTAAATACCACTGAGGTGGTTTTGGATTAAGTCCTTAGAGTGCGATCTCAATATATATATATATATATATATATATATATATATATATATATATATATATATATATATATATATATATATATATATATATATATATATATATATATATATATATAGAGTCAAAAGCACTAAGGACTATGTATCAATAACAGAACAAAGCCTTACACATTTATCTATACAGTACAAATAATCAGCAATAGTAAGCAATCTGCTAATAATTGTGCAAACAGATAATGGTGCACATCATTTCAAAATGAACACATCCCATCAATCGAGGACTAAGTGTAGATAACAAGCTTTTCACTATATCATGCAACACATAGTCCCAAATCACCTGATTTAATACAGATGATGACTCCTATTTAATTTCTGGGTTGCACATAAGCCAGGAGTAGTTGTAAACGTATACTGTCCTGAAAAAGTGAAAAGTAAACACCTATAGACCTCATTTATGCTAAGAGCATAAACCATAAAATGCAATAATACCATGTGCAGTAGCTCATTGGAGTGAAGCAGCTGGTGCATTGTAGAGACCAACCAATTGCAAACCAACTAATCGATTATGAGATTCGCTGACAACTATTTTTTATAATAGATTATATCGATTAGTAGTTGCAGCCCTACAATGTAAAAAAAAACATAACCATAAATACAGTAGAGTAAAACAGAATGCAACAGCAACACACTACAGGAACCAGAAAGACACTATAATTTTCATTTTGGTTCTATATAAGTTTGGGTGTGAGAGTGATAAATCTTTTTAGTTTACTAGTTCGGGGTTAAAGAATAAAAAGTAATCTGTTTCACTTGTCTGTAGCAATTTCTCACACATTCAGTATTATTAAAATATTTGTGGGAGGGTTGTTTGTTTTTTAGGTTCAGGCGTTGAAGAGTTTCTATGAAATATAGGAGACACCAAATTTCATACATAGATATTTACACTGCTGGAAATGTCCACTAGTCACAGACACCAATGAACTTACAGCAGATAAGATAATAAATTTGGTGTTTTATTATATGTGTCAAGCCCTATAAATTTTATATTAGTTTAGAGAGGCACAAACAGAATTTTTGTTATGTTCCTAAAACATACAAAACAAACAAAAAACATCCCCACAACTGAATAATAATTATTCTCAACAACAGTCCCATTCACTGGACTGAAATAGTTTAGGTATTCTAGCTATAAAGTTTCTATGAAGTCCAGTTTAAAGCAAAATAGTTTGTAACGATATGTAACAAAAATCAATTTAATCTAATTTTTTTACTTGCCCAGGAAACAAACAAACACACTCTTGGCTACTAATTTCTACATCACTAAAAGTATTTTTTTTAACTTGTCTGGGACTATATCATATCTATCATACCAGTTACTATTCCCTGACTTTAGTTCAAGTCGTTTGTAATTGGTATAAAACTAGCACATTCTTGTACAGCATACATTTTTCAACAAAAAAAAAAAAAAAAACACCTTAGAAAGAACATTAATAAAGTACCTGTGTGCATAGTTACAGAAGACCCTGCAGGAATGGAATGACATCTTTCTGAGCATGTCTTGCTAAATGCTCTTATAATAAGGACGTTGGAGATCACTTTCACAAGATAACAGATGTTTTATATATAATCTTGTCATTAAAAAAATACAAGGGGAATTTAATTGCTCATGAGCTTTGAAAGATATGAAGGAAAGGAACAGTATTCCCAAAGGATCAATTACAGGATGTCTTGTTAATCTCCATGGAACCAGTCACAAATTAAATGAACACTTAACACAAATGGTACATACAGAATGCTAACGAGACTATTTTAATATTTTCAGGAGACAGGTGAACAACACTGTACACTCAAATTATAGATCATGGTATCTCTGTCTTTTCTAGATCTGGCTTTTTTTCTACATACAGATTAACAGATATTTTTGGATTCGATAAATCGAAACAAGAGAAAAATAAATCAGGGACGCTACAAGCAAGTCATCATGTACACACTGTCACAAAGCAAAGAATTTGAAAACCACTGATACACGCTATAAAATACAGTGTATTATAATTTTTTATGTACACATTTAACACTAAAGTCCTAAAACTACTGATAACCAATAGGGTGCTCCTCATTAAAATATGTAAAATTATAATTTAAAAAAAAAAATAAAAAAAATACTTACTTTGTTTTTTCTTTTACTGGAGGAGAAGTCTGTCTGTCTAAGGAATGTGACCCATGTGAAGCTTTGTCTGTGAACAACTGAGGAATATCTCCATAGCTATTTGAAGGAGAAGCATTAGCATTTCTGTAACCTGTTGTCTGGATGGGCTTTGCAAGGGTTTCTACAGACTGGCATCTTTGGGCGAAACCATTTGATTGAGTATGAGAGCTTCCTGATCTGTCAGAGGAATGAGCCCTTCGAAGGTAACGGGAATGTGGCCTATCTTCTCTAACGATAGCTTTCCTTCCTCTGGCCTCAGAAAATTCATTCTCATTCCTGGGGCGATTATGAAAGTTACCTCGATCCATAAATGTGTTATCATTAGGGTGATTATCCTTGAGCTGCAAGACATTAATTCTGTTGGGGAGTGGAGCTGCACAGAAAGGTCTTTTGTCCTGAAAACGTCCACTGATACTAACTCCAGAAGATCCAGTGAAGCCTGTGGAGATGGTATCATGTCCACTATCCATTGAGTCTTCAAGAGCTCTCATATCTTTGCTTCTTGCAGAAGAAAACCCAGTCATGAATGGATGGTCTAGCACAGAAGAAAGACTCAACCTATCAGCTGGGTTTTTACGTAGTAACTGGCAAATAAGTTCTTTGGCCTCCCTTGACATAAAATTTGGCATTTCATAGTCTGCCAGTACTATTTTATTTAGTGTGTTCTTTACTGTATCTGTATCAAATGGTGGATGCCCCACAAGGAAAGTATACAACATACAACCCAAAGACCAGACATCAGACTCCAGCCCATGGGGACTCCTAGTAGCAATTTCTGGGGAAATGTAGTTTGGTGTGCCACACATCGTAAAATGTTTCTCATTGGGCATTTTCAATTGAGTGGCTAACCCAAAATCTGCAATTTTAATATTCATGTCATTTGAGAGCAGAAGGTTGGAAAGAGTGAGGTCCCGGTGCAGAATACCATGAGAGTGAAGATACAGCATTCCTGTGACTATCTGGTGCATGAAATGTCGCGCTATTAAAATGTGAAAATAATGCAAAAATGATCAAAATACATTAATGGACTAACAAACGATAATTAAGAACTAAATTCACTACACTTTAATTATTAGTTTATTGAAAGTTAAAATATGGAACACAAATTAATCAAGCAAATAATGCTGAAAACATACACTTTAAAGTCAAAATTAAAAACTTTAATGATTCAGATAAACATCTTCCTTCCCAATTTACTTCTATTTTCAAATTTGCTTTGTTCGCTTGGTATGCCTTGCTGAAGGGCTAGCAGGCGATTGGTGGCTTCACTTATATGACTTGTCATTGTCTCATCTAATGTGCTGAGCTAGCTCCCAGTAGTATATTGCCGTTCTGAAGTTGACTTTTCACAAAGGATATCAAAAGAACAGATTTTTTTTTAAATCAGATTATAGAAATAAATTAGAAAGTTGTTTAAAATGGTATGCTCTGAATCATGAAAGTTTAATTTTTTACTTTACTGACCTTCTAATCACAGTGCTATATTTTATGGAAAATGTCCTACTGTAGTATATTGATTATTTAGGCAGTCTGCAGAAAAATATAAATTCCAACTCACCTTCTTCTTCAGAGAATGGTTTCTTTCTGTGTTTTAAAAACCTGTTCATTTCCCCATTATGGCACATTTCTAGTATGAGGTATACATAATTACTGTCTTCAAAGTAGTTGTAGAGCTAAAGAAAAAAAAAAAAAAAAGTGTAAGACTTTTTCAGAAGAATATTAAATGATTGAATATTACACAATATACAAAACCATCCACTTACCTCCAAAATAGATGGATGTTTTAGTTGGCAATGTATCTCTACCTCGTTCCTGACCCTCTGTACCATCCCAACCTTCTGCATGGCTTTTTTGTCGATCTAAAATGTTAAAAAAATAAAAGCATTTAGTATGGTCTTAATCTCTTAAAAAATGTAATTCCTATTACTTGACATTCTGTAACAAAATGGCTATTAATAGATTTCACACTCCGTACAATTTACAATGCTGTTTAACCTTAGACTTACCATTTTTATAGCCACTTCGATGCCAGTATTGATAGACTGTGCCTTGTAAACACAGGCAAATGAGCCTTTTCCAAGGAGGTTGAGGACCTTGAAGTCCTAGAACAACAAAAAAAATCTTCTAAAAAAAAATGAATGACATTTCTAGCCCAACTGCAAATATATGGACAATATGTACATTTTCTTTCTAAAGGTTTATGCACGTTTTAATTATGGCCACATCTCCTTAACAGTAAATAATTTTGATAATGAAATTAATTAAGCAGCATTATAAAAACAGAAGGTTAAAGTACATTAATCCAAAGAAGCACAAAAAAATATAGGAAACACTGATCTATGACTGCAGAACCAAGTCCATAACACACATTCCTATACATGCATAAAACAATCACACACATCCATATAGCTAGGGCTTGTGATTGCATAACTTGCATTAGAGGTAAACTAACATTTACACAACATTACTTTAGTACAAAGTGCACTATGTAACAAATACTGTTCAATTCCCACCATACCTCTATATTGTTCTCCCCTGCCAGCCTAGACATGCAGTCTTCCCCAGCCTCATTTTTTTCATCTCCTGCATTAGGGGACTTGCCCTTAGAGGAGGTTAGGTTTGGGAAGAGGAAAGTGAGCACCCTCTCCAACATGACTCCAACGAAACAGTGAACAACTCAGCATGCACACTGATGAGCAGATGCTCACATACACACATAGGAATTTGACACAGCATCCCGGTTTGATTCCCGCTGCTCTAACTGACAGCAACATGACAACCAAACAGCATCCACAACATGACAGGGGAGGGAGCTTTAATAGTTATGCGCATGCGTAGAGTGTGTAAACAGCACACACGGAGCAAATCTGGCAGGGCAGCCGATACAAGTTTCTAAGCATGCGCACTGGGTCTCATAAAACACCATATGACAGGCTGTACAAGTCATGTTCGAGCTATTGCTCATACACATATCAAATGGACAAAACGCGAGATAGATGAGTTTTCATACAGTACAGCGAACTTATTCACTATCAAACTTGTTAGATGTCAGTTCTAGTTTAACATGTTCTAAGTTATAGATGGACTGCAACTTATGGCATAGAGCCGCAGCACGTCCTGGTGGTATATTAGCTCTACACGGCCACAGAAGCCCTCACATCCCTATCATACTACATCAGTGTGTGGCTATGACGCACCTCCCTCCTTTCCCCGATGCTGCTCGCCATATTTCTTCTCTCTCCACTTTTCGCGCTTCATCGTCGCAAAACAGCGCGCCACGAAATCACAGCGGACACCAGGGCTGTTGTGGCGGCTATAACGAGATCCCGATAACTTGACGGGCTCGCGGGCCCCGCTTCCATTTCCGCGGCTCCTGCAGTTGTTATTTGAAAATTCCGCCCGTTACAGTCACGTGACGCACAAGGCAACGTATGGAAGCGTGCTGACGTAATCATGTAGCTACTAGCAAGTTTTCGCTGGTGTGTGTTGTCTTGGTGCGATGTGTTCCGCTGTATTTCTGGGGAGTCAAGGAATAGAGTTTATTTAGCAATGTAAATTAATCAATTGGAGCGGACAACGCTATTTCTTTCATTAAGTATTGGGTTAAAGGGACGATCTACTGTCCTAAAGTGTCGTTTCCTACTTCCCTTAAAAAGGTACAGTTAACGTAAAGATTTGCGCTATTTTACCGCTGGAAGTAGTGTATTTTTTTAGGTGACAGGTTGAATAAATTAAAGTTACTGTGCGGTGCAGGACGGCTGTGTTTCTGAGAAAGTTATACAGAAAAATGTATTGGGGTAAACATGCTCGACTTATTAAAGAGACATACAACCCACACATTTTATTATTATCAGGTATTTGTAGAACGCCTAGAGGTTCCGCAGCGCTTCTGATAGATGTAAATAAGAAAATTGTTTACAATTGCCTGATCTATTTTCTTCCTTCTCTAGGTATCTTTTTCTTGAAAAGCAGTATGATCACGAGCATGCGCCTGTTTGGAGCACTATATGGCAGCCGTTTTGCAAGAATGTTATCCATTTCCTGCAATGTAGTGCTCCAGACACCTTCCTAGGTATCTGTAAAACAAAGAATACCAAGGGAATGAAGCACATTTTATAACAGAAGTAAATTGGAAATGTTCTGTCTAAATCACAAGAGAGTTTCATATCCCTTTAATAAAAAGTTGCTGGGGACACCAGATGAATCATAATTTCAAAGGAAAATATCAATAGTATTCATACTATTCTGTGGGGTATTCTAAAATAATGCCACTGAGGATTGTTTTGGGACAAAGTTGTTTCCAATGACTTGTTATACCAACTGAAGAGTATTAAAGTGAAGGTCAATTTTGACGAATTAGTGCCCGGTTTTTAATAACCCTATTAAAAACAAAGCCACATTAATTCATCAAAAATGACATTTCAAGCGTTTAATTAAAAAACTTTCCTTTTAATCCTGAGAGCCGCTGCAGTGCTTCCTTCGCCCGTCGCAAGCCCTCTTCGCGGGTCCAAAATGACGAATCCGGCTTCATCTAATCACGGCGTTCCCTCAGGCCATGATCCCCGGGGGGGGGACCGTGATTGGAGGAAGGACGGATTCGTCAATTCTGACATAAGCAGTGGCTTCCGACGGCCGGGGGAATCGATGGAGCAGCTTTCAGGATTAAAAGGTACGGTTTTTTTTGAAGAAAACGCTTGAAATATCAATTTTGATGAATTAAAGTGCCCTTGTTTTTCATAGGATTATTAAAAACCGGGCATTAATTCGTCAAAATTGACCTTCACTTTAAAGTGAATTCTAATGAAGAATAAAAATGACATGCTCTAATTTGCTTGTCATTTTAACACTAGGGACCCTGCAACTCCTTAGTGTTTAATGGGGTTAAATACTTAAAGTACAGCCCAGGAGCCACAAAGCAGTGCTGGTTCCTAGCAGAAGCTGCAATACTGCCAGAAACTACTGTGACTCCAGAACGGTACTTTACGCGTTTAACCCTTTGAAGATCGCTAGTGTTAAAATGATTTGCTCTAAGTCATTAAAGCATGTCATTCTTTTACAGTAATGTTCTTTTAATTGACTGGGCATTTGCTCCTTTACCGGATTTGTTTTTGTTTAAAAAGATAAACACATTTACTACCCATTCCCCAGCTTTGCACAACCATCATTGTTATATTAATGTGCTGTATAATGTCTAAATCTCTGCCTATTTCTAAGCCCTTGCAGATCGCCTCTTATCTCAGTGCATTTTATTAGCTTTTCACAGCCAGACAGTACTGATTCATGTGGGCTATGCAGAAAATGGAGTTATTTGTGACTCAGTCTGCAGAGGCTTAGATACAAGGTAATCACAGAAGTAAAAAGTGTATTAATATTACAGTCTTGGTTATGTAAAACTGGGGAATAGGTAATAAAGGGATCTTTTTAAACAATAACATTTTTCACATAGACTGTCCCTTTAATGTTTGTGTTTGAAATAACTGTTTTTGCTCTTAGAAACCACCAGCCATTGTTCTCAAAGACCTACCCATTCCATACCTGTCAACATTTCATGTAGGCTTTCCTGTATTTTGTTGCCTGGCCTGTATTGGGATAGCCAAGGTCACAGCCTGGGACTGGATATGTGGTGAGCATGTCTGGGCTGGGCTGGTCTGGTCTCAGGCAGTCTCTTAAAACCACCACAATGAGGTCTGCATACTGTAAGTGGAGTATATCTCCCAACCTGTGGTGGTGGTGATGACGATGATGTAATATTATTGCTATGTATGTTCAAATAGGCTGAGCCTGCAAGAAGAGCAGATCATGTTTTCTATATACATAAAATACAATTGTCTATTTGTCATTTCCATCATTTGTGGTGGTTTCTATCAACAAAAACAAACAGCTTTACAAATGCAAGAATAAACTTAAAGGAGCAACTTCCAATAAATGTAATATTCTTCAGATTGTTTAACACGTCATTGGAAATAAATTAATGAAGAAAAAAAACTACAGGAGCATTTCCCATTAAAGACCCAGTCATGTCTCTATGTTTTTCTCAGACAGTTGCTCCATCTACTTTTGTTAAGATTTTACAACTGTTTTTAAGAAAATGTATACATGATATAAATGTATAAACAGTGAAAGTTTTATGTTTTGTAGCGATGGACAGCACTGTGCAATTTGGCGCTTTATAAATAAATTAATAATAATAAAATAACGTCACAATCTATAATGATACATCCCAGCATAGTATTCCCTTATTGTTATCTGTGGGTACAAATGTGAAAATATTTTTGCCAGTGTTGTCTAATTTTTAGTAAGTTTAGTGTTTGTTTTTTATTTTAATTTTGTATGAAATATACTAAAATAATGTTCATTGTTCCCACATTAGAGAAAACGGGTTGTCTCACATTTTAGCTAAGGTTTTGTGATCTCTTGCTATCTGCGTTGCTACATGTTTTGTCTTTGAGCATATGAAAATAAACATTTATGAAAATAAAGCTTCCTCTCGTCATAAAATTCATGGAGTGAGTGGGCCTTTAGCGATTAAATGGACAGTAAACCCCTTACAATATTGTTTTGCAGTCTTGATATAAATAACGTAGCAGGTGAGTTTGAAAATGTTTTGAATGCAATAAGACCTTATTTGCTACAAGTGTTTTTCAATATTTTAAAACTGCCCATTGCTTGCTTCATTTAGATGAGTCAATCTGGACTTGTTACTGGAGAAGACAAGGCTAGTCACTGTCATTATCTTAGCAAACTCATTTGTTTTGTCTGATAACCTAGGTGGGAGCTATTTAGGGGCAGATAAGTGTTAGACGTGTTAAACTGCCATCTTGTTAGCAAACTTTGCCATCCTGGGGCACACATATTGAAAAGCCTTTTGATTGGTTTTTATATTACTGCCTTGCTGTGGTTGTTTAGAGACAGATATACATAATTCACAGCACTTAGCAGCAAGTCACTGTGCAAACTATGTGATGGTCAGGTTTCCGCATTCCATGGAAGATACTCCAGCTTCTCTGGGGATAGGGGAAAACTACGATTTTTAGGATTAAATTACAGGAAAAGCAGGCAAAATAAGCAATGTGCCATAGAGAAAAAAATGTTTGTAAAAGTACATTCTTGGCATAACTGGGTGGCAAACCTTTTCTAATGATGGGTTAACATGGAATTGTTTTCACCACTGCCAGAAAACATCACATTAAATATTATTGAGCCAGTTGCTGAGGAGGGTGCTGCATTCTGTGTTGCCTATGGTGTCTATGTTGATAAGTGCATTATTATTGTAGGAGGAAGAGAGCAGGTAAAAAGCACAACAGCAGCATTTTGTCTCCTAGACCTTAGGTTCAACAACCCCTTGATAGCACATAAACATTTAATATTACCTATGCTACACCGCTACAGCTACACAGCTTCAAAATAATATTTACTAATTTAACTTAAAGGGACATTATACACTCATTTTTTTCTTTGCATATATGTTTTGTAGATGCTCTATTTATATAGCCCATAAAGTTTTATTTTAAAAAAAATGTATAGTTTTGCTTATTTTTAAATAACATTGCTCTGATTTTCAGACTCCTAACCAAGCCCCAAAGTTTTATGTGAATACTGTCAGCTACCTTCTTCAGCTTGCTCCTGTGTGTGTAAAGGGTCTTTTCATATGCAAAAGAAGGGGGAGGGGGGGGGAGTGTCTTATTTGCCACTTGCAGTGGGCTTTCCAACTACCTTTTCAACAGAGCTAAACTGAAAGCTTCTAAGTAAGTCTTTAAACCGTTTTATACTGGATTTTTATATCAGTATCTGGGCATATTGTTCTTTATAGTAGTGTCTATTACATGCAGTTATATGAAAATGAGTGTATACTGTCCCTTTAAAGGGTCAGTCTACTCCCAAATTTGTATTGTTTAAAAAAAAAAAAAATAGGGAGAGACTGAGGTAGAGTTCAAGCTGAAGGGACTTCCTGTTGGGAGGAGCTGGCGTGTGAAGGCGCCGCTCTGTGCGCAGGTGTGTGTGGCGCAGTGATACAACGCTACCGACCGGTGCTTGCCTTGCCGTTGCTAGCGGAGACTGCTATCCTAGCGGAGTGGAATCCCTGAGCCCGGACGTGGAGCTAGCGCCGTGGAAGTCACCGTAAGGCCGAATTTGCTCTGTCGGCTAGAGCCTCCTTCTTGCTTGGTCCCGGTCCTGGTTGCCGGCGGATCCAGGAGCAGAATTTACAGGAATCACCCTGCTAGCCACCAGCGCGCGCAAGGAGTGCATAATTCGCTGGTGATGGAAGTAAAAGAAAGGTGTCAATGCTGAAACTGCTGTCTTGAAGTTCCGACTACTCCCTGGAGGTGTCTGGTGTGGCAAAAGGTGTACGTCTTAGGAGAGCAGCAATCAGGCCCAGGAGTATACGATAGCGGAGGTCCTAACCGCAAGTATTTACTGTATTGGCTAAACATCGCCTTAAAAGTCACCTGAAATGCTTGTATGACTCTGAACCTGCTTATATTTAATAGCCTGACTTTCATGTGGTGCCTGTATCTGGGGCCTCAGCTTTTTCCCTTACCCCGCCAAACACGTTTTCAGCAGTGTTAAAAGTACAGGCGCTTGGACATACTTAAAAATTTGCAAGCAGAGGTTTAAGCTGTTACCTCCAAGCTGTATTGCCATTTGAGAATATCCAAGCTTAAAGGAGAAGTATTACTACTATGTATCTCGCTTGGCGTGCCAAGGAACAAGACTAACACCTTAAATACTAGGAACGTTTTACCTGCTAGAAACCTTGCAACAAAAGGAAAAGACTCCTGATTAGGAGAAACTAATTCTATCTGTTTAATTAAATGTGTTGCCTTTCAGTATATGGTTTGCTGTTGTCAGTTACAAGCATTGCATAGATTATAAATATCAGAGTGCTGGCAATTAACTGGTGCAGGAAGGCTATAGAAAACTGTAACTAATTATGGTAGTTGGTTAAGCGCTAAAGAAAGTATCCCCTAAAGATTGTAAGGGATCCTAAGATATGCTTATGTTTGCAATAATGGGATAATTACTTTGTTACTTTGTTAACATATAATTTACTGACCTCGGTTCCCTTCAAAGTGTGTATCTGTCTACCCCATACTGCAGTGTCAAGCTAGTATTCTCAGTAACAATACGTGAGGAACTGAAAAAAAAAAAAAAAAAAAAATCTTCTCTTCTTTTCCCTTTATATTTTCTTGTTGCTACACTGTGGTAATAGAACTTAAGCAGAATTTAGATAGCAGCAAATTGGAAAGGAACAAGGGCTGAATCACTTGAGCACGTTTGTTTTTTCTTTTTACTTTTTTCACTTCTTTTTCCTTTTCTGTTTGTTTTTCTCTTCCTCCTTTTTTTTCCTTCTAAGTCTTCCCCCACACCACTATATCACATGGAAAGATTTGTATCACACTCTAAGGCAAATTCCCCGATAATGCCACCTAAACACAAAGAAAAAAAAAACACTAGACAAAATGACACTAGCATCTCACAGGATGCTTCACATAACACAGTTTTAAACCCTGACTCACCCAATCTACTCAGCCAAATAGCTGGAATTATTAATCCACAGTTTGATTCATTAAAGATAGAGATAACCACATTAACCAATGAGGTAAGGCAGTTTCACACTAGGCTTGAAGAAGCAGAAAACAGGATCTCAGATTTGGAAGACAGGGTTAATAATCAAGACCATCTTACTATATCACACCAAAACAAGTTAGACGAGTTACAGACTAGAGTCGAGGAGATAGAGGATCGCGCTCGCCGTAATAATTTTAGGATAATTGGGTTACCAGAATCTGATAAGTATCAAGATCTAATTGCTTTTGCCTCTACTATGCTTCCTGAGATACTAAATTGCCCAAACAATAGCCCAATTAGAATTGAGCGTGCGCACAGAGTAGGGCCTACACGCTTGAGTAAAGATGGAAACTCGAGACCAAGAGCTGTGATAGTTAAAGTAGCGTATTTTCAAGATAAGGTTAATCTTTTCAGATGTTATAGAAAGAAATACCCACTGACAATAGACCAACACAAGATTCTTTTATTTTCAGATTTTTCTATAGAAACTTTAGGTAAATGCAGGGAAATGTCCCCATTTTGTTCAAAACTCATACAGGCTAATTATAATGCCAGGCTGCTGTACCCAGCAAAAATTGCAGTGATGTTAAATGGTGAAGTCAAGACACTAAAAGACCCTAAGGAAGCTCAATGTTTTTTAACAGAAAATAAGATTACCTAATGTATGGTCTTAGTATAATTATGCTTAAGAGATATTGTATTTAAAATGTTTTGCTTTGACTGTGTTTGGTCCTCTTTTAATTTTTTTATTCTTTTTGTTCCTATCTTTTTTCTGGGAGTTGTCTGGCGCGGGGGGGGGGGCATATTAGCTTTTTTTTTTTTTTTTTTTTTTTTTTCTTTCCCTTTTTATGGTCTTGGAGGGATGCTATGTGGCTCCTTTGTATAACATATGCCAGGCTCTGATATAAAAATCCTGTCATGGAATGTGGGAGGGATAACCTCCCCCAGTAAAAGAAAATCCATTATTAGACAGGCTGGGAAATTAAAACCTGATATTCTTTGCTTACAAGAGACCCATCTTAAAGCCCCAGAACTAGTTAAATTAAAAATTCAATGGGTAGGCGAAGTTATTGCTACTCCATGCGCCCAGAGAAAGAGAGGGGTTGCAATTTTAATCAATAAAAATCTGAGTTATAAGGTTGTCCATGATGAGAAAGATAGTGACGGCAGATTTCAAATAATCAAAATAGAAACTAATAATTCAGCTCTTATTTTATGTAATGTATATGGTCCCAATTCTACTGATTGGGAATTCTGGGATAACCTTCGTGGAAAACTTTTTAAATTTTCCAATGAAAATATAATTGTGGCGGGGGATTTCAATATGGTTCCAGATTCTAAGCTTGATAGATTTGATAAAGGACAGCAAGGTAATAAAACTTGTGAAAATAGATTGCTGCGAAATTTTTGTAACTCTCTGGATCTCAAAGATATCTGGCGTCTACAAAACCCGGATTTGAGAATGTTTACCTGTGAGTCGAAAAGTCACAAAACATTTTCGAGAATCGATCTGTTCTTGGTTTCAGACAAAATATGTGGACTAAATATAGTAGCAGACATTGCAGACATAGTCATTTCGGACCATGCCATCTTAACATTGATTATTAAATCTAATCTTAAGAAGGAACCAAATAATTTTTCCAAATTTTTTTTTCCTAAATATTGGGTCCATAATATTAAATTTAAGAACTGGTTACAGTCCAAATGGACGGAGTTTTACAGTTTTAATAAAGCACATATAAATAAAACAGAGATCTTTTGGGAGACTGCCAAATGTTTTTTTAGAGGGGAAATAAAGGCGTACATGTGTAAATGGAAACGTAAGAATAAGCAGAGGGAGTATCAATTAGCTAATGCTCTTAAGAATAGCTTTAGGACATATATTTCAACAGTTAGTGATCAAAATTGGGATAAGTACATTAAGGCCAAAGCAGAGAGAGATTTATTCTTAAAGCAACAAACAGTAAATATAGAACTGAGGCAGAAAGCATTATATGGGGGTTTTTCAGGACACTCAGCGAAATATCTTGCACGTCTTACTAAGAAAAATTCAAATAATAGGATAATGGCAGTCCAACTTAACAAGCAAAGATTCACTAACAACTCCGACATTAAAAAAGTTTTCCACCAGTTTTATCAAAACCTATATGCAGAAAGGGAGGTCCACTTCGAAAATAAAGAAATATTCTGGCAGAACATCAAAACCCCAAAACTAACTCTGGAGCAAATAAATAATATTAATCAACCCATTTCTATGGATGAAATTAATGCAAGTATTAAAAACTCTAAGCTAAGCAAAGCGCCAGGGCCCGATTTTCTTCCCTCTGAATTTTACAAAATGCTCCAAGAGCAAGTAAGTCCAATTTTGTTTAAGTTGTTTAATGAGTATTACCAGAATGGAAAAGATTGCTCCAGTAACTTTGCAGCTTCAAATATAGCTCTGATCCTGAAAAAAGATAAAGATGCTGAAAATCCCTCTTCTTATCGCCCCATCTCTCTACTTAATGTAGATTATAAATTAATAACATCTATCTTAGCGAAGAGATTACAAAAATATCTTGATTCTCTAATTCATACTGACCAAGTGGGATTTATGACAGGCCGTAGCTCAATGAAGAGCATGCGGAAAGTTACAATCTTGCTGGACTGGTACCGAAATAAAACCCACTCAAAAAGAACCCATTCAAGAAACGATGCAGCAATCCTTACAGTCGATGCCGAGAAGGCATTCGACTCGATCACCTGGGACCACTTATTTACTTCTCTGACAAAATTTGGTCTTACAGGACAATTCCAACAATTCATTCTTAATATCTATAGGAATCCTTTCTCGTCTCTAATTATTAATGATGAAGTGTCGGATAGATTCAAGCTAAACAGAGGCACTAGACAAGGGTGTCCGCTATCGCCTCTCCTCTTTAACCTCTCTCTGGAACCCCTAGCGATCCTGCTAAGACAGGAACTTAAAGGGATATGTCTGGGGAAGAATAGTATGACTCTCCTTCTGTATGCAGATGACTTGCTTATCTTTCTTAATAATACAACACAGAGTATACCTCAACTAATAAGCATTATAGACATTTACAGCTCCATTTCAGGGTATAAGATAAACACCTCTAAATCAGAGTTATTATGGATCGCGAAGACCCCATATAGTATAAGAAGCCATCCCTTCAAAGAAGTTAAAAATATAAAATATTTAGGTATCGTTCTTAGTGCAGACCCTGCATGCTGGTATGCACTAAATTTCCCTGATTTCTTTGAATATGGGAAAAAAAAACTAGAACAGTGTATGAAATTACCCTTATCTCTCTCTGCACGAGTGGCTCTAATTAAAACTGTTTTATTCCCTAAACTACTATACCTGTTACAAAATCTCCCCCTCTTATTATCTCGGAAAGATCTAAATGCGTTTAACCGGGTTTGCTCTGTCTTTATATGGCAAGGCAAACGACCCCGACTATCCATGCAGAAACTGGCCATGCGCAAAAGTATGGCTGGAATGGCATTTCCAAATATTCAATACTACAACTGGGTATCTTTGTTTAAGTACGCAGTAGATTGGATCACCCAAAAAGAATATTTGACTTCATTAGAAATAGAATCGGATCTGGTTTCGCCATTCACATTAAATGCGATCTTACACTGTTGCCCAACTAAATTACCAGCTAATATCTGTAATATGATAACTTTTGGCAATATTATTCGCGCCTGGCATAGAACATGTTTACAGATTAATGTAATACCATACGTATCCAACTATTTAACGATCACAGGAAATCCAGAATTCATTGTAGGACTGGGTCGATCCATCTTTTCAAAATGGAAGAATCAAGGATTAATATATCTTGTCCAATTAATCGATACCTCAACTGGCCATATTAAACCCTTCTGCCAGATTACTAGAGAGTTTGGAATCACCCAATCTGAATTTTTCGCATACCTCCAACTTAGACATTTCCTTCAGACGATTAAAACTAAATATAACCCAGATTGGGAATTAGGTAATTTAGCAGATAATATTAAAGCTTACGCAAAAGGTAATTTCGCAATTACTAATTTCTACGATACCCTTATTTGTCACGTGGGTTACCAAGCTATGAACGCAATATCCAATAAATGGAATAGCCTGCTCCCTGGGGTGTCTATGGAAAATATCCAAGCAAGCTTTTTACTGGCAAAAAAAACGAAAACTTCTAATGCCTGCAAAGAATCACATTTTAAATTGATTAATATGATCTACATTACCCCAAAAAAACTGGCAGGATGGTACACAACCAGTAATTTATGTCCCAGATGTAGCTCAGATAGCGCAGATTTACTCCACTGCTTCTGGTGGTGTCCAAAGATAAGACAGTTTTGGTCCAAAATCAATTTTTGGCTTAATAAATTTATGGATACACCGATATTATTAAAACTCCAACAGATTGTTGTCTTGGTAAATCCAGGAGAAAAGTATAGGAATACTCACTTAATCAATACTGTTATTATGATCGGGCGGATATTAATATTGGAAAAATGGAAAGCTTCGGTAGCTCCCAGTATGACTGAGTTTTCCAAGCGTATAGAAACACAAATAATAATAGACCAATATAATATCCAGATCTGGAACGAAAAACAGATAGAATCTTTTTTTGCCAAGTGGACCAGGGTTATCCAAATAATGTCAACGGGAGTTCAAAAACAAATGGTTTTCCCATTTAAGCAATCTATTTTCTTTCAATTAAACATCCTTAATGGTAACTTTCCCACTAGCTGGGCGAACTAGCTAGATGGATTAGATCTCCCCCGCTATAACTATATCTATAATTATAATTATAATACCAATAATAAAGCTTTTTTTTTTTTTTTTTTTTTTTTTCCCACGCCACCCCCGGCGCCAGCCCTCCACATACAAACCCTGAGAGTTTTCTTATATGAAACAAAGGAAGTTTTTGTTTAAGTGCACCAAAGAAATGTATATCGGTTCTAAGTTAGGTTGGAATCGAAAGAAGGAGAATTAATGTAAATACTCTTGAATTTTAATTTTGAACCGTACTCTTGATTGATGTACAACTGTTTTTTTTTTTTTCGTTTTTTTTTTCTGTCTTTGTAAATTGTATGGTTTCTTTTTTCCTGTTGTTATGTTATCAAGAGAAAAGAAAAAGCTTTAATAAAAAGAAAATTTAAAAAAAAAAAAAAAAAAAAAAATAGGTAATCCCTTTATTACCCATTCCCCAATTTTGCATAACCAACACGGTTATATTAATATACTTTTTAGCTCTGTGATTACATTGTATCTAAGCATCTGCAGACTGCCCCCTTATTTCATTTTTTTTGACAGACATGCATGTTAGCTAATTAGTGCTGACTGAACATTGTGCTCACTCCTGTGGAGTTACCAATGTGGAATACATGAACTAGTCTAGTTGTGAACAACTCAAATTCACTGAGATGAGAGCCGGCCTTCAAGGTTTTAGTAATTAGCATATAAGCCTATCTAGTTTTAGTTTTCAACAAAGAATAACAAGAGAGCAAAGCAAAATTTATGATAAAAGTAAATTGGAAAGTTGTTTAAAATTGCATGCCCTATCTGAATAATGAAAGTTTATTTTTGACTAGACTGTCCCTTTACATCTGAAGGTAAAAGCAGGAACAATTAAAGTCAAGAAGAAAGACTAATACTCAGGAACATATGTGACAATAATCACTTAGTCATCAGGGCAGCAGACAAGAGGGGTCTATAGTGGTCATGAACTGTGAGTATTTCATTAGAGAGGCACTCAGTTAGACAACCCCCAACAATATGCAAATTGGAATTCAATCCCACAGTTAGGTTCCAAAAGGAACTTACGCACCTAATTGATGACGGCAGGGAAATGGTCATTCTATATGTAGACCATCCAAGAACTCCTATCTTCAATCACCTTCCTAAGGTGCACAAGACACTGGAAAATGTGGAGGGTAGGCCCATCATCAGAGGGATAGGGTCCATTTTGGAACCACTTTGACAGTGGCTGGATACCATACTCTAGCCACTAGTGGGTAATTTAATGAGTTTCCTGAGAGACACCAAACAGCTTTTGAGTGAAATGGAATTGATCTCCTAGGAGGAAGACTATGGCTGGTTGTCAATTGATGTGAAATCTTTATATTCATCTATTCCCCACAACAGTATTGGAGGCTATAGACTTCTTCCTGAAGAGAATACCTGAGTATAGCAGGGATTTCAGACTATTCATTCTAAGAGTAACCAAGTTTTTACTAACTTACAACTTCTTTTCATTTGAAGGGGACTTCTATCTCCATAGATGTGGGACGGCAATGGGGGCTAAATTTACCCCCTCTTATGCCAACCTATATATGGGTTGGTGGGAGCTGTGCCACATCTTTGGAGATGGAAATGCCTTTAGATCTGATATAGTCTATTTTCGTCTGTATATAGACGATCTGCTTTTTGTGTGGAAGGGGGACAAAGAAAGGGCTGTACAATTTGTGGATACACTAAACATCAACACTATAGGTTTACAATTCAAATATGATTATAGGAAAAACAACATTCACTTATTGGATGTCACCCTTAAAGGGTCTAAGAAGGGGGCTATAGAAGTGGAATTATACAGAAAGACCATTACGGGGAATACATTTCTCCATGCCCAAAGTTGCCACCCAAAAAGGGTTTTTAATTCAGTACTCAAAGGGCAATTCACCCGCTTGAGAAGAAACTGTACTGGTGACAAAGGTTACGCATCTCATGCAGAGGAGCTTTCTTAAAGATTTTGGAAAAGATGGTATGAGAAAAGGCACATTAAAAAAGTGCGTGATGAGGTTGCAAGTTTGGACAGGTCCGATCTCTTAAAAGATAAGAGAAGGCTTGGTACCAATAACAAAGACTTCAACGGGGTAACCTTTGTCACACAGTATAGTACGCAATACCACCGAATTTGCAATATTGTACGCAAACACATCTCACTACTTAAAGCAGATGAGGGTTTGGTGGATGTAGTCTCCATGGGTTGCAGGTTTGCTTATAGTCGTGGAAGAACGATAGGCAATACTATTGCTCCCACACAATTGTGACCACAAGGGACACAACAATGCTCTTGGCTCCGATTTAAAGGTTTGTATACAAAGCATGTTACAACTGTAGATCCACATACGCTGTATACCTCTTGAATTGCAAGTTGTGTGAAATCCAATACGTAGGTCTCCCGACCCGTGAAGTGAGATAAAGGATAAGGGAACACCTTTTGTAATATTACTATTAAAGGGACAGTCCAGTCATGATTCAAATAGGGCATGTAATTTTAAACAACTTTCCATTTCCCCCCCACCACCAATTCTGCTTTGTTCTCTTGGTATTCTTAGTTGAAAGCTAAACCTAGGAGGTTCATATGCTAATTTCTTAGACCTTGAAGGCTGCCTCTAATCTAAATGTATTTAGACAGTTTATCACCACTAGAGGGCGTTAGTTCTTGTGTTTCATATAGATAACATTGAGCTCATGCCTGTGAATTTACCGAGAAGTGAGCACTGTTTGGCTAAAATGCAAGTCTGTCAAAAGAACTGAAATAAGGGGGCAGTCTGCAGAGGCTTAGACACAAGGTAATTACAGAGGTAAAATATGTATTATAACTGTGCTGGTTGTGCCAAACTGAGGAATGGGTAATTATTGGATTATCTATCTTTTAAAATACTAAAAATGCTGGTGTTAACTATCCCTTTAAACAATGTGACCTGTCTACGCCTCTTGTTCAGCACTTCAAGACTAAACACAATAAAGACACAAGACTTTTAACATGGTCTGTAATAGAAGTAGCTGATGCAAGAGGCGGGGACAGAAACATCCTTTTATCCAAACGTGAAGTTTTTTGGATCCATAGATTAAATACAAGGGTCCCCAATGGCCTGAACTTGGAATTTGATCTAATAAACTTCTGGTGCTAAGATTCTGTTTTCCAGTCAGACTGTAGGAATTTTACTATATAGGCCACTAATATGTATATGCATAGGCTACTGGCCGTAGGCATGCATTTTATAACATTTAGGCTCATTGCTTATGTTTAAGCCAGATAGATCGATGTACTATGTCTATCTATTAATAAAGTCTAGAACAGAGTTTCTCTATCTCTTGATGTAATAATATGTAACCATATGTGGTACAGTCATAACATTTAACATTACACGGTTCTCTGTCATTCAAAATGAAACCACTGTGTACATATGTTATTTGATATCTGGTAACTTGAATACATTTTTGTAATCCTCAACAGGTTTTTCTTGTAGCTTAATGAACACGTATATAATGAAATTTTAATACTGAAGTTCATTTGGCAATATGTAAGCGCAAGTAATCTGAAATGTATATTTAACTAATTGAAGTCAATAGTGTTTAAATGTCTATTAGGGGGCGTGTTTTTACACCAAGGTGTGTTTGTGAGGTATTGATCACATGTTTCTTTTAGCCAATTAGAAGGCACTTTTAAGGTATAAAAAGGTATGCAATTCAGGTGTTACCCATGCTACAAATACAGCACAATGCTAAAACGCTTCAGCGGGTAACGGGGATACCCACACTTTCACCACAGCTCCTGTTTTTGTTGGATATCTTTTGAGGTAGCCCTATTTCCATGTTTTAACTGCAATACAAAGTTCAACTGCATCCGGTGCTCCTGCCTCCGTTTTTGTTTCTAAGCTGTCCCTTTAAAAGGACATACTAAACAAAAATGAATCTATTTCGTTAGAGCAAATTATTTGTTAAAGGGATAGTAAACACCAAAAATGTTATTGTTTAAAAAGATAGATAATCCCTTTATTTACCATTCCCCAGTTTTGCATAACCAACATTGTTACAGAAATATACTTGTTACCTCTGCAATTACCTTGTATCTAAGCTTCTGCTGACTGCCTCCTAATCTGAGATCTTTTGACAGACTTGTATTTCAGGCAATTAGTGCTGACTCTTAAACAACTTCACGTGCGTGAGCACAGTGTTATCTATATGAAACACATAAACTAACTCCCTCTAGTTGTGAAAAACTGTCAAATGCATTTAGATGAGAGGCAGCCTTCAAGGGCTTAGAAATTAGCATATGAGACTTACCTAAGTTTAGCTTTCAACTAAGAATAACAAGAGAACAAAGCAAATTTGATGATAAAAGTAAATTAGAAAGTTGTTTAAAATTACATGCCCTATATGAATCATGAAAGTTTAATTTGGACTTTACTATCCCTTTAAATGCCCCCTCTCATAGACAGTGTCTCAATTCTGTACCTTAACCTGCTGTGTGTGCATAGGCAAACACAGTAGACTTCATTAAAAATGCTAAAATTATGTGCGTTTATGATGATTATTTTATTTGGATATTTATCCCTTAGGAAGGTACAGTATTTTATAGATTCAAACACGTATTGGTAAGACAGGTGTACATTTTAGGTATCAAAATGTCAGTTTACAAAATATTGGTCTCTTTTTTTATATTGTCATAGATTATTTTCTTATTACTATATAGTTTCACTTTGTGACAATACATGTCCATGATGTATATAAAACAGTCTGCTTCATTGTTGTAATAAAAAAGTACTAAGCAGTGGGTTATACTTAAAAGGACAGTCTACACTAAAATTGTTATTGTTTAAACAGAGAGTTAATGCCTTTACTACCCATTCCCCAGCTTTGATCAACCAACATTGATAAATTAATATACTTTATAACATTTAAACCTCTAAATGTCTACCTATTTCTAAGCCACTATAGACAGCCTCTTATCACATGCTTTTGTATTTGCTTTTCACAACTGGAGACTGCTAGTTCATGTGGGGCATATAGATAACATTGTGTTCATGCACGAGGAGTTATTTAAAGTAGGACACAATTTTATGCAGAACTTCGAGACCTATACTGTATGAATATGTTGTTAAATGTTTCTTTGTGAAAACTACCCTACACAAGGGTCCCACAAATAGCGGATATCACAAAGCTTAAATTAAAGTAACATTGTAATCCAAGACATCCAAAATAATAAAGTCGAGGGCTTACCACTTCAGATGACGATCCAGACTTAAAAGGACAGTATACACTCATTTTCATATAACTGCATGTAATAGACACTACTATGAAGAATAATATGCACAGATACTGATATAAAAATCCAGTATAAAACCGTTTAAAAACTTACTTAGAAGCTGTCAGTTTGGCTCTGTTGAAAAGGTAGCTGGAAAGCCCACTGCAAGTGGCAAATAAGACACTCCCCCCCTCCCCCTTCTTTTGCATATGAAAAGACCCTTTACACAAACAGGAGCAAGCTGGAGTAGGTAGCTGAGCGTATTCACATAAAACTTTGGGGCTTGGTTAGGAGTCTGAAAATCAGAGCAATGTAATTTAAAAATAAGCAAAACTATACATTAATTAAAAAAAAAACTTTATGGGCTATATAAATAGATCATCTACAAAACATTGATGCAAAGAAAAAATGAGTGTATAATGTCCCTTTAAAGAGATCCGTGTGGTAGGTGAAGTAAGGTATTCCAGAGTTGGACTTACCTAATTGCACTGATATATATCTCAAGTGCACTTGTGGTATTAGCCTCCCATATACACAGCAGGTCGAATACACTGCTGTGGGCTGTCTCTCACACAGAACTGCTGGGCTCTCCAGAAACCCCAATAAACAACAAGACAAAACAATTGAAGTAGTTTCACAGTCCCATGGAGAAAGAATGTTAGGCAGGGAGAGATAGGTACATTTAAAATAACGTTTTATTATACTTGCATTAAGAACACAAACGGCACAGAACACAGAACGAATCCACAGCCATCAGCCAATCACAAATGCATATTAGCGCTGCGGAATCTGTTGGCGCTCTACAAATAACCGATAATAAAAAATAATAATACGTTTATTCTGTGAATTCTTGCACATGCTCAGTTGGAGCTGGGGACTCAAAAAGTTTAAATATAAAAAGACTGTGCACATTTTCTTAAAGGGACAGTCAACACCAGAATTTTTGTTGTTTAAAAAGATAATCTCTTTATTACCCATTTTCCAGTTTTGCATAACCAACACAGTTATAATAATACATGTTTTACCTCTGCAATTACCTTGTATCTATGCCTCTGCAAACTGCCCCCTTATTTCAGATCTTTTGACAGACTTGTATTTTAGCCAATCAGTGCTGACTCCTAGGTAACTTCACGTGCGTGAGCTCATTGTTATCTATATGACACACATGAACTAATGCCCTCTAATGGCGAAAAACTGTCAAAATGCATTCAGATTAGAGGCGGCCTTCAAGGTCTAAGAAATTAGCATATGAGCCTTCCTAGGTTTAGCTTTCAAATACGAATACCAAGAGAACCAAGCAAAATCAGTGATAAAAGTAAATTGGAAAGTTGTTTAAAATGACATGCTCTAATTGAATCATGAAAGTTTATTTTGTACTTGACTGTCCCTTTAATGGAAGTAAATTTGAAAGTTAAAATTGCATGCTCTATCTGAATAATGAAAGTTTAATTTTGACTTGAGTGTCCCTTTAAGATTTAGCACAACACAGTACTAAATGCAAGTCAATAGATAATACATTAAAAGTCGTGATCAGGGAACGGTCAAAATATACTTAGATACAAGGTAATCACAGAGGTAAAAAGTGTATTAATATAACTGTGTTGGTTATGCAAAACTGGGGAATGGATAATAAAGGGATTATCTATCTTTTAAAACGATAACAATTCTATTGTAGATTGTCTCTTTAATACAAAGCATTGTAAGATGTATTATTATTTTAAAATGATTTTACCTTTTCTTTCTTTTGTACTTAATTTCTGCAGTGTCCATTACTTCCTGTCACAGCCCTGCAAAGGGGCAGAGGTCTATACAAGAAGGCACAGTAGATTGATGTAATAAATATTCTAGAGTAACATGAGCTGCCTTAGTGATGAGTGAATGCAAGAGAAACAGCCTATCGGTTTTGTCCATGCTCATAAGACGACAGAATGCAACTTAAGTTACCAACATGTCAGCTCGCTTATCTCTCTTAGGGCAGGAGCTACACTGAGAATTTCTAAGGGCTCATTTTGCAAGAAAAAAATTAAAGTGTTTTCTGTTTTTTCTTTTGATGTATATTTTTATTTAGTTTGTAACTTTGCATGAAAACTGTACAACACTTTTGCAATTTTGACCAAAAAAGCTGAATTGGTGTAGGGAAAATTAGCAAAATGAAATCAAAATTGTGTTCAAATATTTTAAATTAGACAATGTTGCATGTGCTGTATGTACAGTATATATAAATATACTCATACATAAAGCAAGTTTTCCAGTGCCTTTGCATTAAATGCTCAATTGATAATAATGGAGTTCTCTGACAAGCAGATAGAGAACTTTTTTTGTGCGTTTGGATTTCAATGGCTGTGATATGGTTTTGACAATATGGTTGCCTGGGGTATAAATATGTACAATCCCATATTGTTCCCTGCAACACCATAGGGAAGTCAGAATTTAACTTGCAGGATTCAGATAGAGCCTGTAATTTTAAGACACTTTTAAATTCACTGCTATTTAAATTGTTCTCTTGGTATCCGCTGTTGAAAAAGAATACACACATATACTACTAGTGGGAGCTAGCTGCTGGTAGGTGCCTGCATACATTTGTCTCTTGTGATTGGTTAACTAGATGAGTTCAGCTACCTGCCAGTAGTGCAATGATGTTCCTTCATCAAAGGATAACAAAAGAAAGAAGCAAATTTGGTAATAGAAGTAAAATGGAAAGTTTTTTTTAAATTGTATGTTCTATCCAAATTATGAAAGAAAATGTTGGGGTTTCCTGTCCCTTTAATATTTCTAATACTAAAGAAAAAGAGCTAGGAAAGGGAGCTATAGGGTGCAGTCTATTTCTAAAATTTAAAGTTTATTACACTGATTAAAATCTATTTGTATTAATATCCAAAAAGTGAGGAAATAGAACAATACATACATAAACTGTCCAAAAAAGAGCTGTGGATTTCTCTCCTCCTTGAGAAGATCCAGCAGGGCTGATGAAAATATACTGCCAGAGGAAAATGCCCCCAAGATTCCCGTCCAATAGCTGGACACCCCTCGCACACCTCCAACAGGCTGAAAAGGAGTTTTACAGGACTTTTGAAGTCATGTGCCAATTGAAGGAGAGAAATTCACAGCTCTTTTTAGATAGATTTTGATCTGTGTAATAAACTTTAAGTTTTAGCAATAAGCTGCACCCTACAGCTCCCTTTCCTAGCTATTTTTCTTTAGTATTATAATGACCAAGGGTAGCACCAGGGGAGTATCTTTGACCCCTGTTATTTCAATGTAATATAGTAATCCTATTATTTCCCTGAATACTGCCACTTCTTCCTTTCCTTTAATATTTCTGTCATAACACTTGAAATGAAATAGTAGATGTGTGCATTTCACATGTTTCTCAAGCTTGATTTAAAACACACCATTTACATATCTTAAATACATAATAAAAGAACAAACCAAACAAAGCGTTTTATTTTTACACTAGAATGTCATTTTGCTATGGGCTTGGTTGGTGTTTTCCCAGTATTAATTCTGAAAACAATCCTCTTTGTTTTCTATTGTTATTATGACATTATTATAGGCTGTATTGTTTTCAGTGATAGACTTGCTAAACAGCTTTGACAACTTTAGACACAGTATGGTGCTGGACTAGACTTGTATTGCATTCATAAAAAATAAAAAAAAAAGCTTTCTTATGGCCTTCAGTCAACCTTTAACAGATGTGACAATTCACTGAAAAACACAAGTGGGGCGCCACATAGTGTGATAAAAGAAAGTAATGACCCTGCAAGTAGCTTCTCACATGTAGTTGTACACTAAACAAATGGTGTTAACATTTGTGCAAACTTCTGTTTCCTAATTAAGTGTATTTATAACGTTCAGGAAATATTTTATTTATTGTTTGTTCTTTAGCCTGATCAAATGACCAAGTAGTTACTTTTAAGGGCCAAAAAAAAATGAGTTGCTTAGTGCAGGCTACTGCTTCAAAGTTTTATTGTGCTGTTCTGCTGTCTGAGAGTAAGCTGGAGACTCCCAGCTAGTGCCCAGACACCATTTTTTTGGTGTACAACTACACAAGAGTAACTAGTCACATGATCATTACTTGGGTGTGTCTTTAATCAGACGGAGTACTCTATGTGGCGCCCGGTAATTGTATAAGTTTTATTCATCATCCTGGTTTTTTTTGTTTGTTTTTTTACTTTTAATACCATAATTTGAGTTGTACAGGAGGCTTAACCTTTTTTTAAAATATAATTCTTGAAGAGACATAATGTCCATACATATGTAGTAGAAAGCATTGGTACCCTTGCATTTTAAAGTACTGATACCTTTGCATTTTAAGAGAAAACACACAAAAAAGCCAGACTGGAGTTTGCCTAAATGCATGTTGAAAAGACAGTCCTGGGGGAATGTCCTTTGGACAGACCAAACAAAAGTAGAGCATTTTGGCAATTTACAACTCCATGTTTACAGAAGGGAAAAAAAAGAAGCTTTAAAAGGAAAGAACACCATCCCTACCATGAAACATAGAGGAGGCTCAGTGATGCTATGGGGTTACTTTGCTGCTTCTGACACTGGGTGCCTAGAATCTGGGCAGTACACAATGAAATCAGAAGGCATTCTGGAGTAAAACCTTCTGCCCAGTGTTGGAAAGCTGTGTCTCAGTCGCAGGTCATGGGCCCTCCAGCAGGATAATGACCTGAAACATACCTCAAAAAACACCCAAGAATTGATGGGAAGAAAACATTAGACCGTTCTGAAGTGGTCTTCTGTGAGTCCAGATCTGAATCCCATTGAACATCTGTGGAAAGAACTTAAAATTAGCAGTTGGCAAAAGGCACCCATCAAATCTGAGTCGAAAAGTGTAGAAATCTTATTCAGAGCTACAGAAAGTTCTTGATTGCAATTATTGTCTCCCTATGCTGTGCTATAAAATATTAGGCTAAGAGTACCAATATTTTTGTCCTTGTCATTCTCATTTGTTTTACTGTTTAACCCTTTAGTGACCACAGCATTTTTCAATTTTCTTACGTTAAGGACCAGGGCTATTTCTTTCATGTAATTGGCAAGAGTCCATGAGCTAGTGACGTATGGGATATACAATCCTACCAGGAGGAGCAAAGTTTCCCAAACCTCAAAATGCCTATAAATACACTCCTCACCACACCCACAATTCAGTTTTACAAACTTTGCCACCTATGGAGGTGGTGAAGTAAGTTTGTGCTTAGATTCTACGTTGATATGCGCTTCTCAGCATTTTGAAGCCCGATTCCTCTCAGAGTACAGTGAATGTCAGAGGGATGTGAAGGGAGTATCACCTATTGAATGCAATGGTTTTCCTCACGGGAGATCTATTTCATAGTTCTCTGTTATCGGTCGTAGAGATTCATCTACCTCCCTTATTCAGATCAACCATATACTCTCATATTCTATTACCTCTACTTATAACTGTTTCAGTACTGGTTTGGCTATCTGCTATATTTGGATGGGTGTCTTTTAGTAAGTATGTTTCCATTACTTAAGACACTCTCAGCTATGGTTTGGCACTTTATGTATTAATATAAAGTTCTAAATATATGTATTGTACTTATATTTGACATAAGTCAGGTTTATGTGTATTTCCTTTTGCAGACTGTCAGTTTCATATTTGGGAAAAGCATATTTAGAAAAATATTTTTTCTTACCTGGGGTATAGTCTTTTTTCTATTGACTGTTTTTTTTTTCATTAAATTTTGCGGGCGAAATTAGGCTCGCGAGGACGCAAGATTTTTTTTTTGCGCGAACTTACGTCCGATGATGCAAATTAGTTATTTCCAGCGTCTTAGTTGACGCCAAGTCTTCAATGACGCAAGTATGTCATTTCCGGATGTTGTTAGCGCCAAAAAATTTTCAGTTACGTTGTGCGTCATACTTGGCGCCAAATAATTTCATTATTTAAAACCCCATTCCTATGTGCCTCTTGCCTTTTTTCTATGTTAGAGGGCTATGCTGTTTGCATTTTTTTTCCATTCCTGAAACTGCCATATAAGGAAATTGATAATTTTGCTTTATATGTTTTTTTTTTCTCTTACATATGCAAGATGTCTCAATCTGATCCTGTCTCAGAAACCACTGTTGGAACCCTGCTGCATGATAACAGTTCTACCAAAGCTAAGTGCATTTGTTGTAAATTTGTGGAGATTATATCTCCAGCTGTGGTATGTAATAGTTGTCATGATAAGCTTTTACATGCAGAGAATGTGTCCATCAGTAATAGTACTATGCCTGTTGTTCCTTCAACATCTAATGTACAAGATATTCCTGTGAATTTAAAAGATTTTATTGCTGATGCGATTCAGAAGGCGTTGTCTGCCATCCCGCCTTCTAATAAACGAAAAAGGTCTTTTAAAACTTCTCATAAAGTTGATGAAATTTCAAATGACTGACAACATACTGAATTATCCTCCTCTGATGAGGATCTATCTGATTCAGAAGATCCTTCTTCAGATATTGACTCTGATAAATCTAATTATTTATTTAAAATGGAGTATATTCGTTCCTTGTTAAAAGAAGTGTTGATTACATTGGATATTGAGGAAACTAGTCCTCTTGATATTAAAACTAGTAAACGTTTAAATTCTGTTTATAAATCTCCTGTGGTTGCTCCAGAGGTTTTTCCAGTTCCTGATGCTATTTCTGATATGATTTCTAAGGAATGGAATAGGCCTGGCACTTTTATTCCTTCAAGGTTTAAAAAATCGTATCCTTTGCCAGCAGTTAGATTGGAGTTTTGGGAAAAGATCCCCAAAGTTAATGGGGCTATTTCTTCTCTTGCTAAACGTACTACTATTCCTATGGAAGATAGTACTTCTTTTAAAGACCCTTTAGATAGGAAACTTGAATCTTATCTAAGGAAAGCTTATTTATATTCTGGTCATCTCCTCAGGCCTGCCATCTCTATGGCTGATGTTGCAGCTGCATCAACTTTTTGGTTGGAAAGTTTAGCGCAACAGGAAACTGATCCGGATTTGTCTAGCATTGTTCGCTTGCTTTAACATGCTAATGATTTTATTTGTGATGCAATTTTTGATATCATCAAAATTGATGTTAAATCTACAGGGAGTGCATAATTATTAGGCAAATGAGTATTTTGACCACATCATCCTCTTTATGCATGTTGTCTTACTCCAAGCTGTATAGGCTCGAAAGCCTACTACCAATTAAGCATATTAGGTGATGTGCATCTCTGTAATGAGAAGGGGTGTGGTCTAATGACATCAACACCCTATATCAGGTGTGCATAATTATTAGGCAACTTCCTTTCCTTTGGCAAAATGGGTCAAAAGAAGGACTTCACAGGCTCAGAAAAGTCAAAAATAGTGAGATATCTTGCAGAGGGATGCAGCAATCTTAAAATGCAAAGCTTCTGAAGCGTGATCATCGAACAATCAAGCGTTTCATTCAAAATAGTCAACAGGGTCGCAAGAAGCGTGTGGAAAAACCAAGGCGCAAAATAACTGCCCATGAACTGAGAAAAGTCAAGCGTGCAGCTGCCAAGATGCCACTTGCCACCAGTTTGGCCATATTTCAGAGCTGCAACATCACTGGAGTGCCCAAAAGCACAAGGTGTGCAATACTCAGAGACATGGCCAAGGTAAGAAAGGCTGAAAGACGACCACCACTGAACAAGACACACAAGCTGAAACGTCAAGACTGGGCCAAGAAATATCTCAAGACTGATTTTTCTAAGGTTTTATGGACTGATGAAATGAGAGTGAGTATTGATGGGCCAGATGGATGGGCCCGTGGCTGGATTGGTAAAGGGCAGAGAGCTCCAGTCCGACTCAGACACCAGCAAGGTGGAGGTGTAGTACTGGTTTGGGCTGGTATCATCAAAGATGAGCTTGTGGGGCCTTTTCGGGTTGAGGATGGAGTCAAGCTCAACTCCCAGTCCTACTGCCAGTTTCTGGAAGACACCTTCTTCAAGCAGTGGTACAGGAAGAAGTCTGCATCCTTCAAGAAAAACATGATTTTCATGCAGGACAATGCTCCATCACACGCGTCCAAGTACTCCACAGCGTGGCTGGCAAGAAAGGGTATAAAAGAAGAAAATCTAATGACATGGCCTCCTTGTTCACCTGATCTGAACCCCATTGAGAACTTGTGGTCCATCATCAAATGTGAGATTTACAAGGAGGGAAAACAGTACACCTCTCTGAACAGTGTCTGGGAGGCTGTGGTTGCTGCTGCACGCAATGTTGATGGTGAACAGATCAAAACACTGACAGAATCCATGGATGGCAGGCTTTTGAGTGTCCTTGCAAAGAAAGGTGGCTATATTGGTCACTAATTTGTTTTTGTTTTGTTTTTGAATGTCAGAAATGTATATTTGTGAATGTTGAGATGTTATATTGGTTTCACTGGTAAAAATAAATAATGGAAATGGGTATATATTTGTTTTTTGTTAAGTTGCCTAATAATTATGCACAGTAATAGTCACCTGCACACACAGATATCCCCCTAAAATAGCTATAACTAAAAACAAACTAAAAACTACTTCCAAAACTATTCAGCTTTGATATTAATGAGTTTTTTGGGTTCATTGAGAACATGGTTGTTGTTCAATAATAAAATTAAAGGGCCACTGTAAGTAAATATTTTCTATGCCTGTTACTAACTAACTACCCCAAATACGCTTTTTATCAATAGCATTTCATTAACATATCTTTACCGTGTATCAGAAATCTTGTCTGCAAATTTAATTGTTTTCCAAACCCACTCCGTGGGTATCCTTTGCTCTGTACCAATCCGTTTACAATACCTAGGTTTCAAAATGGCGCTTTAAACACAAAGTTATTGGTTTAAGTATTTTGAACATGCAGTGCAGAAAATAGTGGGCAGGATAACGTGACATCATCGGCGAATAAAAGATATAACTTTTAGAACGTTATGAAACTTCGTTTTGGAGAAAATATAGGTCAGTAGGTTTTAATTAATGTTTATTAACTTTAATATGTTAGTTGTTTAGCTTAAAAATTATAACAGAAAGTAATCTTTTAATCCTCAAAAATACAACTTGCCTAATAATTCTGCACTCCCTGTATGTCTTTAGCTATTTTAGCTATAAGAGCTTTGTGGCTTAAATATTGGAATGCTGACATGGTATCTAAGTCTAGGTTACTATCTCTTTCTTTCCAAGGTAATAAGTTATTTGGTTCTCAGTTGGATTCGATTATTTCAACTGTCACTGGGGGGAAGGGAGTTTTTTTGCCTCAGGATAAAAGACTTAAGGGTAAATCTAAAGCTTCTAACCGCTTTCGTTCTTTTCGACAAAAAAGGAACAGAAACCTAATCCTTCCCCCAAAGAATCTTGTTCCAATTAGAAACCTTCAAGTTGGAGTAAATCCAAACCGTTTAAGAAACCAAAGCCAGCCCCCAAGTCTGCATGAAAATGCGGCCCTCATTCCAGCTCAGCTGGTAGGGGGCAGATTAAGATTCTTCCAAAACATTTGGGCAGATTCTGTCCAAAATCATTGGATTCAGAGTATTGTCTCTCAAGGGTACCGAATAGGATTCAGAGTAAGACCTCCTGTGAGAAGGTTTTTTTCTCTCAAGCATCCCAGTAAATTTAGTAAAGGCTCAAGCTTTTCTGAAGTGTGTTTCAGACCTGGAGCTTTCTGGGGTAATCATACCAGTTCCGTTTCATGAACAGGGTCTGGGGTTTTATTAAAATCTATTCATTGTCCCAAAGAAAGAAAATTCTTTCAGGCCAGTTCTGGATCTAAAAATTTTGAATCGTTATGTAAGAGTGCCAACTTTCAAAATGGTGACTATAAGGACTATTCTGCCTTTTGTTCAGCAAGGGCATTATATATCCACAATAGACTTACAGGATGCATATCTTCATATTCTGATTCATCCAGACCACTATCAGTTTCTGAGATTCTCTTTTCTAGATAAGCATTACCAATTTGTCGCTCTTCCGTTTTGGCCTAGCGACAGCTCCAAGAATCTTTTCGAAGGTTCTCGGTGCCCTACTCTCTGTAATCAGAGAATGGGGTATTTCAGTATTTCCTGGACGATATCTTGGTACTAGCTCAGTCTTTACACTCTACAGAATCTCACACAAATCAATTAGTGTTGTTTCTTCATAGACATGGTTGGAGGATCAATTTTTCCAAAAAGTTATTTGATTCCTCAGACAAGGGTCACCTTTTTAGGTTTCCAAATAGATTCAGTGTCCATGACTCTGTCTCTAACAGACAAGAGACAATTAAAATTGGTTTCAGCTTGTCGGAACCTTCAGTCTCAGTCATTCCTTTCAGTGGCTATGTGCATGGAAGTATACGGTCTCATGACTGCAATCCCCTTTGCTTGTTTTCATATGAGACCTCTCCAGCTTTGTATGCTGAACCAATGGTGCAGGGATTATACAAAGATATCACAATTAATATCCTTAAATCCCAATGTTCAAATCTTTCTAACTTGGTGGTTAGATCACCATTGTATAGTTCAAGGGACCTCTTTTGTTCGTCCAACCTGGACTATGATCACAACAGATGCAATTCTTTCAGGTTGGGGAGCTGTCTGGGGATCTCTGACAGCACAAGGAGTTTGGAAACCTCAAGAAGTGATGTTACCAATCAATATTTTAGAACTCTGTGCTATCTTCGGGGCTCTTCAGGTGTGGCCTCTGTTGAAGAGAGAACCGTTCATTTGTTTTCAGACAGACAATATCACAACTGTGGCATATGTTAATCATCAGGGTGGGACTCGCAGTCTCGAAGCCATGAAAGAAGTATCTTGGATACTTGCTTGAGCGGAATTCAGCTCCTGTCTAATTTCTGCGGTTCATATCCCAAGTATAGACAATTGGGAAGTGGATTATCTCAGCCGTCAGGCTTTACATCCGGGGGAGTGGTCGCTCCATCCAGATGTGTTTTCTCAGATTGTTCAGATGTGGGGTCTTACAGAAATAGATCTGATGGCTTCCCATCTAAACAAGAAACTTCCTAGGTACCTGTCCAGGTCCAGAGATCCTAAGGCGGAAGCAGTGGATGCGTTAGCAGTTCCTTGGTGGTACCAACCTGCTTATATTTTCCCGCCTCTACTTCTTCTTCCAAAAGTGATCTCCAAAATCATCATGAAACAATCGTTTGTGTTGCTGGTAGCTCCAGCATGGCCTCACAGGTTTTGGTATGCGGATCTTGTCCAGATGTCCAGTTGCCAACCTTGACCACTTCCATTAAGACAAGACCTGTCTCAAGGTCCCTTTTTCCATCAGGATCTCAAATCATTAAATTTGAGGGTATGGAAATTGAACGCCTAGTGCTTAGTCATAGAGTTTTCTCTGACTCATTGATTAATACTATGTTACAGGCTCGTAAATCTGTTTCTAGGAAAATTTATTATCGAGTTTGGAAGATTTATATTTCATGGTGTTCTCAAAAATTCTCCTGGCATTCTTTTAGAATTCCTAGAATTTTACAGTTTCTTCAGGATGGTTTGGATAAAGGTTTGTCTGCAAGTTTGTTGAAGGGACAAATCTCTGCTCTTTCTGTTTTATTTCACAGAAAGATTGCTAAGCTTCTTGATATTCACTGTTTTGTACAGGCTTTGGTCCGTATCAAGCCTGTCATTAAATCAATCTCTCCTCCTTGGAGTCTTAATTTGGTTTTGAAGGCCTTACAGGCTCCTCCTTTTGAGCCTATGCATTCTTTGCACATTAAACTACTTTCTTGGAAAGTGTTGTTCCTTTTGGCCATCTCTTCTGCTAGAAGAGTTTCTGAATTTTCTGCTCTTTCTTGTGAATCTCCTTTTCTGATTTTCCATCAGGATAAGGCAGTTTTGTGGACTTCATTTCATTCACTTCATTTAAATTCTTACCTAAGGTTGTGAATTCTAACAAAATTAATAGAGAAATTGTTGTCCCTTTGTGTCCTAATCCTAAGAATTCTTTGGAGAAATCCTTGCATTCTTTGGATGTGGTAAGAGCTTTGAAATATTATGTTGAAGCTACTAAAGATTTCAGAAAGACTTCTAGTCTATTTGTTATCTTTTCTAGTTCTTGGAAAGATCAGAAGGCTTCTGCCATTTCCTAGGCATCGTGGTTAAAGCTTTTGATTCTTCAGGCTTATTTGGAGTCGGGTCAGGCCCCGCCTCAGAGAATTACAGCTCATTCTACTAGATCAGTCTCCACTTCATGGGCTTTTAAGAATGAAGCTTCAGTTGATCAGATTTGCAAAACAGCAACTTGTTTTTTTTTGCATACATTTACTAAATTCTACCGTTTTGATGTATTTGCTTCCTCAGAAGCAGTTTTTGGTAGAAAAGTTCTTAAGGCAGCTGTCTCAGTTTGATTCCTCTGCTTATGTCTGAGTTTATTTCTTTTCATTATGAGAATAAAAAACGTATATTTTGGGTTGTGGATTTATTTTTTTCAGGGAAAAAATGGCTGTTATTATTTTATCCCTCCCTCTTCTGTGGAGTTCCACATCTTGGGTATTACTATCCCATACGTCACTAGCTCATGGACTCTTGCCAATTACATGAAAGAAAACATAATTTATTTAAGAACTTACCTGATAAATTCATTTCTTTCAATTCTTAGCAAGAGTCCATGAGACCCACCCTTTTTATGGTGGTTATGATTTTTGTATAAAGCACAATTGATTCCAAATTCCTTTGTTGATGCTTTTTACTCCTTTCTTTATCACCCCACTACTTGGATTTTTGTTAAACTGAATTGTGGGTGTGTTGAGGGGTGTATTTATAGGCATTTTGAGGTTTGGGAAACTTTGCCCCTCCTGGTAGGATTTTATATCCCATACGTCACTAGCTCATGGACTCTTGTCAATATGAAAGAAATGAATTTAGCAAGTAAATTTGTACATAAATTATGTGGGGTTTTTTAGTAGACAACCCAAAGTACTAATCTAGGCCCATTTTGGTATATTTCATGCCACCATTTCACCGCCAAATGCGATCAAATAAAAAAAAAACTAACTTTTTCACAAACTTTAGGTTTCTCACTGAAATTATTTACAAAGAGCTTGTGCAATTATGGCACAAATAGTTGTAAATGCTTCTCTGGGATCCCCTTTGTTCAGAAATAGCAGAGATATGGCTTTGACATTGCTTTTTGGAAATTAAAGGGACATGAAAACCAAATTTTTTCTTTCATGATTTAGACAGATAATACAATTTTAAACAATTTTCCATTTTACTTCTATTATTTAATTTGCTTCCTTCTCTTGTTATCCTCTGCTGAAAGATTTATCTAGGTAAGCTCAGGAGCAGCAAAGAACCTAGGTTCTATCTGCTGATTGGTGGCTGTATATATTTTCTGATTGTCATTGGCTCACCCATGTGTTCAGTTAGAAGCCAGTAGTGCACTGCTGCTCCTTTATCAAATGATACCAAGAGAATGAAGCAAATTTGATAACAGAAGTAAACTGGAAAGTTGTTCAAAATTGTATGTTCTACCTAAATCATGAAAGAAAATGTTTGGGTTTCATGTCCCTTCAAAAGGCCGTTAAATGCCACTGCGCACCACACTTGTATTGTGCCCAGCAGTGAAGGGGTTAATTAGGTAGCTTGTAGGGTTAATTTTAGCTTTAGTGTAGAGATAAGACTCCCACCTGACACATCCCACGCCCTGATCCTTTCCTGACCCCTCTCAAACAGTTCTCTTCCCTCCCCACCTCACAATTGTTACTGCCATCTTAAAAGGACATGATACACAATTTTTTTTCTTTCATGATTTAGAAAGATCATGCAATTTTAAACAACTTTTTATTTAAATTTACTTCTATTATCTAATTTGCTTAATTCTCTTAATATCCGTTGTTGAAAAGCACATCTAAATAGGCTGAACAACTGCGGATTGGTTGCTGTACATATATGCCTCGTGTGATTGGCTCATCCATGTGCATGGCTATTTCTTCAACAAAGGGTATCTGAATAATTAAGCAAATTAAATAATAGAAGTAAATTGGAATGTTTAAAATTGTATTCTCTATCTGACTCTTGAAAGAAAAATGTTGGGTTTCATGTTCCTTTAAGTACTGGCAGAAAGTCTGCCAGTACTAAAATAAAAGGCTTTTTTTATTTTTGCTCTGCTCCTTTCTCAGTGTGCATCTTATGGCTCCAGTAGATTATCCTGATGGGATGTTCCTGCTTAGTGACTGACTTCATATAGTTTTTCATTTGTTACCCTTGCCTGCTTTGCTGTCATCTTGTTCCCTTCTCCGTTTTCTCTCCCACGAGCTGTGCAGGAGGGAGGGAGGGACAGACTCTGCTTTTTCTCTCTCTTTTCCCAGTATCCGCACAGCACCTTCCGCTGCTGGCAGAATGGCCACGGGATACAGCCTTGGGGCGCGATCCGATATCGATCGCAGTTTGCGGCGCAAGCGAGGGAACCGGCGTCGCCCGCAGTTTCAGCTCGCAACTCGAGCCATCCCATATAGGTCGCCGTCAGATGCTAACGTGCCGTAAGTCTCACAAACCAGCGATGTCCAGAAATCTGCGTAAGTACAAATTTCTGGCGTCGCCAGTGACTTGCGGCACGTTAGAAACTGCCGGCGCCTATAAAACCTGACTAAAGTTTAAAACACCTGCACTGTCTAACACGCCTCCCTAACATAGCCCGCACTGTCTAACACGCCTCCCTAACATAGCCCGCACTGTCTAACACGCCTCCCTAACATAGCCCGCACTGTCTAACACGCCTCCCTAACATAGCCCGCACTGTCTAACACGCCTCCCTAACATAGCCCGCACTGTCTAACCCTCTATCCGCTATCCCCCCTCACTAGCCTAACAATAAAAAAGCTATTAACCCCTAAACCGCCGCTCCCGTACCCCGCCGCAACCTAATAAAGTTATTAACCCCTAAACCGCCGCTCCCGTACCCCGCCGCCAGCTATATTATATCTATAACCCCCTAAAGTGAGCCCCTAACACCGCCGCCATCTATATTAAAATTATTAACCCCTAATGTAAGCCCCTTACACCGCCGCCATCTCTATTAAAATGATTAACCCCTAATTTAATCTACCTACCCCGCCGCCAGCTATATTATCTATATTAACCCTAAGTATATTATAGTTAATATAGGTATTACATTATATATATTAACTATATTAACCCTAATATAATTAGGGTTAATATAGTTAATATAGTTACTATAGTATTTATATTAACTATATTAACTCTATCTAACCCTAACTAAATTTATATTAAATTAATCTAATTCATTTATAAACTAAAATATTCCTATTTAAATCTAAATACTTACCTATAAAATAAACCCTAAGATAGCTACAATATAATTAATAATTACATTGTAGCTATGTTAGGGTTAATATTTATTTTACAGGTAAATTGTTAATTATTTTAACTAGGTATAATAGATATTAAATAGTTATTAAATATTTAATATCTACCTAGTTAAAATAATTACCCAATTACCTGTAAAATAAATCCTAACCTAAGTTACAAATACACCTACACTATCAATAAATTTAATAAACTACAAACATCTATCTAAAAATACAATTAAATTAACTAAACTAAATTACAAAAAAAAACAAACACTAAATTACAAAAAATAAAAAAAAGATTACAAGATATTTAAGCTAATTACACCTATTCTAAGCCCCCTAATAAAATAATAAACCCCCAAAATAAAAAAAATTCCCTGCCCTATTCTAAATTCAACAAATTTCAAAGCTCTTTACCTTACCAGCCCTTAAAAGGGCCTTTTGTGGGGCATGCCCCAAAGAATTCAGCTCTTTTGCATACAACAAATACAATACCCCCCCCATTACAACCCACCCAAACCCCCCTTAAAAAAGCCTAACACTACCCCCCTGAAGATCTCCCTACCTTGTCTTCACCACACCGGGCCGAACTCCTGATCCGATCCGGGCGATGTCTTCCTCCAAGCGGCAAAGAAGAATTCTTCCTCCGGCGATGTCATCCTCCAAGCGGCAAAGAAGAATTCTTCCTCCGGCGACGTCTTCCTCCAAGCGGCAGCAAAGTCTTCATTCTTCCGGCGGCATCTTCAATCTTCTTTCTTCGCTCCGCCGCCGCGGAGCATCCATCCCGGCCGACTGCTGAACTTGGAATGAGGTACCTTTAAATGACGTCATCCAAGATGGCGTCCGCCGAATTCCGATTGGCTGATAGGATTCTATCAGCCAATCGGAATTAAGTTAAAAAAATCTGATTGGCTGATTGAATCAGCCAATCAGATTCAAGTTCAATCCGATTGGCTGATCCAATCAGCCAATCAGATTGAGCTCGCATTCTATTGGCTGTTCCGATCAGCGGCGGAGCGAAGAAAGAAGATTGAAGATGCCGCCGGAAGAATGAAGACTTTGCTGCCGCTTGGAGGAAGACGTCGCCGGAGGAAGAATTCTTCTTTGCCGCTTGGAGGATGACATCGCCGGAGGAAGAATTCTTCTTTGCCGCTTGGAGGAAGACATCGCCCGGATCGGATCAGGAGTTCGGCCCGGTGTGGTGAAGACAAGGTAGGGAGATCTTCAGGGGGGTAGTGTAAGGCTTTTTTAAGGGGGGTTTGGGTGGGTTTAGAATAGGGGTATGTGGGTGGTGGGTTGTAATGGGGGGGGGGGTATTGTATTTGTTGTATTCAAAAGAGCTGAACTCTTTGGGGCATGCCCCACAAAAGGCCCTTTTAAGGGCTGGTAAGGTAAAGAGCTTTGAAATTTGTTGAATTTAGAATAGGGCAGGGAATTTTTTTTATTTTGGGGGTTTATTATTTTATTAGGGGGCTTAGAATAGGTGTAATTAGCTTAAATATCTTGTAATCTTTTTTTTATTTTTTGTAATTTAGTGTTTGTTTTTTTTTGTAATTTAGTTTAGTTAATTTAATTGTATTTTTAGATAGATGTTTGTAGTTTATTAAATTTATTGATAGTGTAGGTGTATTTGTAACTTAGGTTAGGATTTATTTTACAGGTAATTGGGTAATTATTTTAACTAGGTAGATATTAAATAGTTAATAACTATTTAATATCTATTATACCTAGTTAAAATAATTAACAATTTACCTGTAAAATAAATATTAACCCTAACATAGCTACAATGTAATTATTAATTATATTGTAGCTATCTTAGGGTTTATTTTATAGGTAAGTATTTAGATTTAAATAGGAATATTTTAGTTTATAAATGAATTAGATTAATTTAATATAAATTTAGTTAGGGTTAGATAGAGTTAATATAAATACTATAGTAACTATATTAACTATATTAACCCTAATATAATTAGGGTTAATATAGTTAATATATATAATGTAATACCTATATTAACTATAATATACTTAGGGTTAATATAGATAATATAGCTGGCGGCGGGGTAGGTAGATTAAATTAGGGGTTAATCATTTTAATAGAGATGGCGGCGGTGTAAGGGGCTTACATTAGGGGTTAATAATTTTTATATAGGTGGCGGCGGTGTAAGGGGTCAGATTAGGGGATAGATAAGGTAGATGGCGGCGGTTTTAGAGGCTCACAGTAGGGGGTTAGTTTATGTAGATGGCGGCGGGGTCCGGGAGCGGCGGTTTAGGGGGTAATAACTTTATTAGGGATTTCGGGGGGGGGATCGCGGTTGACAGGGAGATCGACATTGCGCATGCGTTAGGTGTTAGGTTTATTTTAGCAGATCGCGGTTGACAGGGAGATAGACATTGCGCATGCGTTAGGTGTTAGGTTTATTTTAGAAGATCGCGGTTGACAGGGAGATAGACATTGCGCATGCGTTAGGTGTTAGGTTTATTTTCTAGTTAGTTTAGGGAGTTACGGGGCTCCAATAGTCAGCGTAAGGCTTCTTACGGCTGCTTTTTGTGACGAGGTGAAAATGGAGTAAGTTTTCTCCATTTTCGCCACGTAAGTCCTTACGCTGCATATTGGATACCAAACTACGCGGGTTTGGTATACCTGCCTATGGCCCAAAAAACTGCGGGCGACGGCAGAAATATACGGGCGTAACTTCTAGGTTACGCCGTATATGTGATACCAAATCCGCGCAAATATTGGCGTCGCCGGCTTTTGCGGGCGACGATTTATATCGGATCGACCCCTTGATGAATTGGAAAGGTCAGTCATTTTTACACATTTTCCCGTATAATAGGCGCATGCGCTAAAGCAGGGTACGAGGAGGATCGAAAAGTTACTGCTATTACAAGAAGATGATGATATAGATTATGATGAAATAGGGGAGGGGCCAAACGAACATTTTGAAAACTTTATATATATCACTTAGAATAATTTTTGGGTTTACTGTCCCTTTAAGAATAGTGGATACCACATAATTTTGACAATTTTTACTAAAGGGACATTCTGGTCAAAATTGAAATGCACATAGATGAATTATATCTGAATAGAATCATATTTGTAATATACATGTGTAAAAATGCTTCTAGTAAATGTTATCACAGTTTTTGTGTTAAATGTTTTCTCTGCATGTGAAGCATAGCTAGATATTCCCAGTGCACCAACATTTTAAATACTGCAGCTGCTCAGAGTGCCTGTGGGGCTTGTATCATGCCAGCAATTAACAAATTGGGGCTGATTTATCAAGTGTCGGCGGACATTATCATTGCACAAGCAGTTCGTGTGAAATGCTTGTGCAATTCCATCTCCTGCACATTTATGGCCAATCGGCCGCTAGCAAGGGGTGTCAATCATCCCGATCGGGATAATTGCTATGCGCCACCTCAGATGTGGCGGATGAGTTAAGGAGCAGCGGTCTTATGACCGCTGCTTCTTAAGTTTTGTTTGATAAATCGACCCCATTGAGTCATTATCAGATTATACAAGCACCTTAGGCTCTCTGAGCAAGTGCTGTGTTTAAAATGCTGGTGCATGCTTAAAGGGACACTCAAATCAAAATTAAACTGATGGTTCAGAGCATGCAATTTTAAACAACTTTCAAATTTACTTCCATTAACAAAATGTGCACAGTCTTTTTATATTTATATTTTTTGAGTCACCAGCTCCTACTGGGCATGTGCAATTATACACAACATATATGTATATGCATTTGTGATTGCTGGTGGCTGTCACAAAATACAGGAGGAGGGGAAATAGACATATATGAAATTTGTCAGAAAAAAATCTGCTACTCATTTGAATATTAGACTAAGTACTATTGTATTGTTTTCTTATCATGCATTTGTTGATTATCTACTGTATTTACTAGTCCTTTAAATACACTTTTCATACAGTTATTGTTTTTGTTAGAAGCATTTTTGTCAATACGTGTATATTACAAAAATGCTTCTATTCAAAACTGAAATGTATCCATGTGTATTATAATTTTGGCTGGAATGTCCCTTTAGTTCAGAGAAAATTGTAAATTTTCCTAAAAAAGTGGAAGGCTACCAATACTTTCAGCCATGTGTGTATATACTAAATCAGTGTTTCTCAGCCTTTTTGTTGCAAGCACCCCTGTAGGCATAGAGTTGTTTCCTATGTACCCCAACTGTAGCACAAATATTATTCATCTCTTACATGAGCAAAAAACGGAAATCACAATTTCACAAGCTTGCATTAGATATATTAATGAAGTAAATATATAGGAATCAGATATTTGTTTTATGTTTTCCGATAATTTAAGATTTGGCAATATGACAACAGAGAATAATAAACACAAAAAACATATATAGTCCATTGATATTAATAATTATAATTCAATTAATGTGCTTGTTACACAAAAAAAAAAAAACTATTTCTGCATGATGAGGAAAGTAATATTTCCTTCCTAAGATAGGAAGAGTCCACAGCTTCATTCCTTACTGTAGGGAAATACAACACCTGGCCACCAGGAGGAGGCAAAGACACCCCAGCCAAAGGCTTAAAGGGACACTCAGGTTTTATTAAATTTTCATGATTCAGATACAGCATGTCATTTTAAACAACTTTCCAATTTACTTCCATTAAAAAAAATGTGATTGGCTGATTGCTATCACATGGTATAGGGGGAGTGGAAATATGCATAACTTTGAAATGTGTTAGAAAAGAATCTACTACTCATTTGAAATTGAGTAAATGCTATTGTATTTTCTTGTTATCTTGCATTTGTTGATTATGCAAATCTACTGTGTTTACCGGTCCTTTAAATATCTCCCACTTCCTCATTACCCCAGTCATTCTTTGCCTTTCGTCACATGAGGAGGTGGCAGAGAAGTGTAAAAAAGATTTGGAGAGTCTGCCCTTCGAGATAGGACTGGCGTTTTAAGTAGTCATGTCAACCTCTCAATGAGAGTATTGATGAAAGTTAGAGTCTGGAGATGCAGGGAAAGTTTTTCTGCGAAACCATCCAGACTTGACGAGTTTCACTGCCTGCTTTCTCTCACTCAAATCCATGTCAGGAGCGCTGCTATAAGACTGTCACACTTGAGAGGCTGTATTCTTTTTTATTATTTCTTTATTTCTCCAAGCACAAAGTACATTTCAACAAACAAGCATTTATCAAATAAGAAAGTTCCATATAATAAGGGAAAAAAAGAAAGAATTGATAACCGTTCATGACAGGGTATAACGTCAATTTGCGTCAAACAATAAAAAGAAAAAGAAGAAGATCAATAATCTTCCTTAATTCATGATTCCAATTAGATAAGTTAAAGGGTCACTGTACCCAAATTTTTTCTTTTGTGATTCATATAGAGCATGCAATTTTAAGCAACTTTCTAATGTACTCCTATTATCAAATTTTCTTCATTCTCTTGGTATGTTTATTTGAAAAGCAAGAATGTAAGTTTAGATGCCGGCCCATTTTTGGTGAACAACCTGGGTTGTCCTTGCTGATTGGACAGCACCAATAAACAAATGCTGTCCATGGTTCTGAACCACAAATTTGCTGGCTCCTTAGCTTAGATGCCTTCTTTTTCAAATAAAGATATCAAGAGAACGAAGAAAAATTTGATAACAGAAGAAAATTAGAAAGTTGCTTAAAATTGCATGCTCTATCCGAATCATGAAAGAAAAAAATTGGGTTCAGTATCCCTTTAATAACATTGTTAACTCAACATTCAATTCTATAATCTTAGTCTTATGCTTTTATTATTGTACAATTGTGCTACTACTATTTCCTATTTACCTAAAAAATAATAAGGACAAAACAAAACAGACAAAAAAAAAAAGAAAAAAAGGGGGGGGGGGAAAGCCCTGAATACTCCTGCTCCCCACCCGTTTGTCTTCCCTTTCTTCTTCCCTTCTCCTCTCCCTTCCCCCCCTCTCCCCCTTCTCTTTTTTCTTTTTTAATACCAGGCGGCAGGGAAGGTATTGTTCAGAATCAGGGTTCCAAAAAATTCTGATTTATGGAAACATTTTGTTAGTGAAAACTGTATATTACTAAGCTGATCTAAAATTAGAGTGAGCCATTTATCAAAAAATCCTTGGATCTGATTGTATAATAGTGAATTAGTGTTTAATTGTTCAAACATAATTTGTGAAAAAACTGTCTGTTTAAACAATGTAATTGAAGGAACGGTCTTCTGCTTCCAGTACCGAAGAATTAAATTACAGCCTAATAAAATTAATGTATCTATGGTTTTAAAAGATTTAATAGTGGTCTCATTAGTTAGAATTTTTTTTTATATATATCTAGTGTAAAATCCTCATGTAAAGCCTTAGATGACCAATAAAATATTTTAAACCAGAATTGTCTAATTTTGGGGCAAAACCAGAGGCAATGTAAGAGGTCGGCATCTTGTTTCTTACATTGAAAACAGTTACCTGAGATATTACCTGACCACTTAGCTAGTACTCTCGGAGTAATGTATGAGTTGTTGATTATTTTAATATGCGATTCTTTCCAGGAAGTAGGGATTTTGGCCTCTCTTACCCTGCTAATACTGGATTTGATTTTTTTCTAGTGTTATTTCTTGGAAGTGAGGCCTCCAGAAATCTGCTAAGATTTCTAATCCCAATTGTCCTTGTTTTGAAATTAGAATATTATAAATTAATGAAATAGTATGGATACCATTTTTATGTAAAGTAATATAGTCTTTAAGCTTGCCAAATTTTTTATAGTCTTGTCTAATATTTTGTAATCCGTTTATAAAGTGTCTAAGTTGTAAGTAGGCAAAAAAGTTTTGATTTGGTAAATTATATTTTTGAAGAATAGATTCGAATGTTCTAACTTTACAGTCATTATCGAGGATTTGCGAGACATAAACTAAGCCTTTCTCTTCCCATTTTATAAAAACTTCAGATGTCAAGCCTGGAGGCAATAGGTTATTACCTCTAATGGGTAAATATGAAAATATTTTATAATCTATATCTAGGGCAGTGCATAGTTTTTGCCATGCTGAAACCACGTTACAGATTACCGATGATTTTTTGACATGTATTGGTAATTGAGTAACTGGACAACGAATGATAGCTTTGAGTGAAAGAGGAGCGACCAACTGTTTTTCAATTAAAGAATTCGTAAAATAATTAGTATCTGTGATCCAGTTGGAGGCAAAATGTGCAAGTATAGAAATATTATACCATTTTATATCAGGGAGGGCAAATCCTCCGAATTCTGGTGATTGGTGCAGTTTGGCTCGAGATAGATAATGCCTTTTCCTACTCCACACAAAAGATAGGCAAGATTTATTAAAAAGCTTTAGATCTTTATTGGAGATAAAGAAAGGAAGATTTTGAAGAAGAGAGGCTGTATTCTGTTCCACAGCATGGATCCTGGAGGTAAGATCATTTAAATTTTTACACATAAAATGCTATAACGGGGGGGGCGGAGCCTGCAGCCTAACATGGTAGTCGTGTTTCTGTGAGCTCTGTGTGCTCAGTTGCAACAAGCTGCTCTAAACAAGGGATAAAAGCTATCAGATGAGATACCAAATGTGAGATATGCCTGCCTAAACTACCCGACCATCATCACTGAGGAGAGAGACAGATGAAAGCTACCCGGCGCACATTTAAACAGGAGCCTTTGTTTCAACTGCGCCACAACTCACGGAGCTAGCGGTCACCCACGTGGCTGCCTGCATCGACAACTTGCCATCATTCTCAGGCTGACATAAGGGAGCACTATCGGACGCTGCGGTAAGGTACAGACAATACCTTTTCCCCCTCTCCCTGTACAAATAGACCGCACGGACACACATTGGGGCCCCAGCTGATCGCCATTGCGGCCCGCTTGGCTAACCAGTCAGGAACTTTGTACGCTTACCGGGGGGCTTTCCCTTGCAACTTCCGCCACACTATAGAGGTGCACAATAGACTGTGGACAGACACACGACATTCAGCCCGCCAAGCCTCATTAGCCCCATAGTCAGTCAGCACACCTACCTCCCTGGCTACAGTTGGGCCCTTGAGGCATAACGTCACTGCTCAGACTAAGCATATAACAGGGAGCGGCAAGTGCAGGATAGCAGGCCACTACACCAACTTGATATAGTCTGTATAATTGCCACTCCTGTATACTGCCTTACATCATCATGTCGACTAGGAAGGGTCATAAATCACAAAAAGGGCCCAAAAACCCCAAAAGCTCCCTAGGCCCCAACCTGGCTATGAAGGAATATTTTAAACCATTAGACTCACTGTCACATGACCATATAAATGCACAGCAAGAAAATGGTAGCGACTCAGAGGACTCAGACACAACCTCAATACAGCATACCCCACCCAGGCCCCTTACCAAGGCTGACTTAAGCACGCTACCCACTAAAGATGACTTTGCAGCGCTGATGACCCACGTTAGCCAGCTTATCAAAGAAGGTCTGAAGGAGGTTAGAAAAGACCTAAATGAACTGTGCAACAGGGTAGAATACTTAGAAGAGGGATCGGAGTATATAAACAACCAGCATGAGGAAATGTCACGGCAACTACATCAGCAAAGTGTTATCATAGACGACCTACAACATCACTTTGAAGATCTCGATAACAGGGGCAGAAGGCAGAATATACGTATCCGCGGCATCCCAGAAAGTGTGCTGAATCAACAACTGGGGGACTATCTGCAAAATCTATTTAAACACCTTGCTAACCCAGTGGAGATCCCAAACATGCCGCTTGACAGAGCCCACAGAGCCCTACGACCTCCCCCAAGGCCCTCAGATCCACCCAGGGATGTGATCCTGAAATTCCAGAATTATAAGGATAAAGAAACTATATATAACGCTGCCAGGAAAACCCAAACTGTCCTATTTGAAGGATCAAAACTTCAGATATTCGCAGACTTGAGCCCCATTACACTGTCTAAAAGAAAGGAGGCTAGATACCTTACACAGCACCTCCAAAATTTGGGCATCCAATACAGATGGGGCTTCCCCATTTGTCTCAAAGTCATTAGGGGCCCCCAAACATATCTATAGAACACCAGAAGATCTAGAGACTTTTTGTAAAGGGCTCAATATCTCTTTACCTGCTCTTCCTAAGTTGAATGACCACCCTCACCCCTCATCAGAGCTGAAGGATATACACCCCAAACCACAACGGCAGAATTTGTCGACAGTAAACAGGAAAAGAAACAGAACCACCTGTAACTCTCCACAACCTGCTGATACCGCTTCTGCACCACTTACTTGATCAAGTTCTCCTGAAGGCTTTGGTTTGACCTCTCCTCCCCTTCATATGGTGTAGTATGAAGCTTATTTGTTGTTCTCTTCGCATAGTTGGCTTCATTAAGCATACATTATAATGACTTAGTGACTTTTGATCACATGAAAACCACAACCTTTCTACATGCAGACTTTTTTTTTCTTTGTCTCCAAGTTGCCCCCCCCTCCCCAGTTATATAAAATGCATGTGCTTTATCCCATGATGTATGTGCTTGGTTCCTGCACTAATTATCCCAACATGTGTGTCCAAGAATATGATCAAGAGAATCTGTTTGATGCCCCGTTCTCCCCCCTTCTTAAACTTAAACATGCTGCCTTACAGTAGCATCCTCAGGCAATAATCCCTGACAGTTTTACTCAGCTCGAGTTTATTGTTGCATCGAGCGTAGCTCTCTATCTAGAGTTACTTTTTCCCCCTCTTATCATTGTTTGTTTGATATACCCATATAGTGTGATGTTAACACTTAGTTTTTTTTTTCAATTTGAACCCCCTTACCTTTAATATTATTATTTACAGTTCTTTTGTTTTGTGTCATCCAACAATGCTATACATGCTAAAAATGCTGTTTTATGTATATTTCTTACTGTATGATCTAATGTTTATGCTTATGCTTTCTCTCCAGCAAGCCGGGTATCATTCACTCTTCTCTACTTCCTCTTCTCTCAAGTTATATCCTGTCATTGTTGCTCTACTGCTGGATCTCAAGGTTACAAGTAAGTGCTCCTCTGTAGGTGGCCGTGCACTCCATACATGTAATATAACTCATACACAGCGCAGAGCGACATATCATCGTACCATAATCACTTTACTTCTCATTCGTCATGAGCTCCCCTAATGTCAAATTCCTTTCACTAAATGTGAAAGGTCTCAACTCCCCGACCAAGCGGTCTGTCACTCTAAACTGGTTTCACAGGCAAGAGGCCAACATTATCTATATGCAGGAGACTCACTTTGCTCTGGCGGCGGCCCCGGCGTGCTCCTCCCGCACCTACCCATCGGGATACTTTGCCCATAATACAACTAAAACAAATGGAGTGGGCATTTTGGTTCATAGAAGACTTCCCTTCTCTCTCATATCCAAACATCAAGATGAAACAGGTAGAATCCTGGTTTTAATAGGCACCCTGTATAACCAGCCAGTCACTCTAATGAACTTATATGCACCTAACAAACATCAGGCGAAATTCTTTAGGAAGGCCTTAGATATTCTCACACCCATAGCTACTGGTCTAGTGCTGTTGGCAGGCGACTTCAATGTCGCTCTGTCACCGGCGCTGGACTGTTCACTGGGGCGCAGCTGCATACCTACCTCCACACTGCACTCTATTCAGGGTAAAATACAGAACCTGTCATTAGTGGACATATGGAGACTTAATCACCCCCAGACAAAAACCTATACCTTTTATTCACATCCTCAGAGATCCTCATCTAGGATCGACTATATTTTTATTGACCAGAATCACCTACACTTGACAAGACACTCGTACATTACTCCCGTATCATGGACAGACCACTCCGCTGTCTCCATAGAGATCTCCTGGCCTTCGGCCCCCGTGTCCCAGTACTGTTGGAGACTAGACGAATCGCTGCTTAAGAATGTGCAACTGTCCGAGGAGATCACTCGATCCTTAGCAGAATATTTTGCCCTTAATGACAATGGTGCGACGAAATCTCAAATAGTGTGGGACGCGCACAAGGCAGTTATCAGAGGGGATTTCCTTAAATATAAAGCAAACCTAGTTAAACTAAGGAGAAAAGAATTTGATTCACTGACAACAAATTTAAATAGCGCTGCGACAGAATTTGCAACTGCACCACACAACAAACTTCTAGAGGACAAGCTGGCAAAAGCCAGAAGAGACCTTAACGCATATCTCAATAGGGAAGCCCTGAAACATGCCTTCTTCTTGCGCAAGCTTTACTTTACGGAGGGAAATAGGATAGGCACACTACTGGCCAAAGCGCTTCGTCAAAGGACGCTTAACTCCTTTATACACAAAATATCTTCTCAAGACTCAGTAGACATTCAAGATAGCAAGGGAATAGCTAGAGTGTTTCATACATTCTTCAAGTCCTTATATCAACTCCCCCCTTTAAATGACAGCCAAACTCGAGCAGAATGTGAGGATTATGTTCGCTGCGCAGGTCTTCAGACCTTGTCTCAATCGGAGTCAGTTCAACTTGATGCACCCATCGAAGTGGCCAAGATTCTCTCAGCTATTGAATCCCTACCTAACCACAAAACCCCTGGCCCGGACGGACTGTTCAATTCCTATTATAAATCTTTTAAGCACATTCTAGCCCCGCATTTAGCCACTCTATTCAAATCAGTAGATAATCATGAACCTTTCTCCAGAGATATGCTGTCAGCGCATATTACCCTGATCCAAAAACAAGATAAACCCCCTAACCTTCCGGGTAGCTACCGCCCCATCTCCTTAATTAACACGGATGCAAAAATTTATGCCAAAATTCTCGCTGCCAGAATTAATAAACTACTGCCACGACTTGTACACACTGACCAGACAGGCTTCATTCCGCGTCGGGAGGCCAGGGACAATACTATCCGGACACTGCACTTAATAGACTATGTGTCTACCTCCAAAATCGAATCAGTCCTGGTCTCTACCGACGCGGAAAAAGCATTCGACAGACTGAACTGGACATATCTTAGATCGACCCTGACGGAATTCGGCTTTGGAGACACGACCATAAATAGAATCTTTAGTTTATATGACAGCCCTTCAGCTAGGATCAAAGTTAATAACACCCTCTCAGACCCCTTTCAAATATATAATGGAACCCGTCAGGGGTGTCCACTTTCTCCATTGCTGTTTGCAATAGCAATGGAACCATTAGCCGCACACATTAGGAATAATATGAACATTAAGGGGATTACAATAGGTCCTTCCGAATACAAAATCAGTCTATATGCTGACGACATCTTGTTAACTCTGTCCGACCCCCGTACTTCGATTACTCACCTCCTAGCGGAGTTCCGCCGGTTTGGTAAACTATCACATTTCCACATAAATTATCAAAAATCTAATATCCTCAATATAAACATGAAGCCTAAACAATTTGCGGCCCTTTCCGAGGTGTGCCCATATCATTTATGTACAGATCAGATAAAATACCTAGGTATTGCCCTCACCCCTAAAATAAGTTCTCTCTTTCAGGCTAATTATATCCCGCTCCTTAAACGGATCCAATCTAGTAGCCAGAATTGGCAATCCAAGCCGTTCTCTTGGTGGGGCAGAATGCAGGTAGTTAAGATGTCCATCTTGCCTCTTGTCCTATATACTTTCCAGACAGTTCCTATTGACCTCCCTCAGACTTACCTAGACCAGCTGCAGCCGACCCTTAATAAATTCATATGGGGAAGCAAAAGACCTAGAGTAGCGAGGCACACTTTATATCGACCAAAGATCAAAGGAGGACTAGCGGTCTCATGCATCACTCAGTATTACCAAGCGGGCACATTACAACGTGTGTTAGACTGGCATGTAGGACACATAGATAAAGCATGGATATTACTAGACGCACACATTCTCCAATCTCCTCAAATAGGCCCTCTCTGTTGGCTGCCTCATACTTATAGACCGCTAGTGACAAAAACTTCGCCCCTATATAAACATATTTTCCACACATGGGACAATATCCTGGACCACGTTCCTGGAATCTCCTCCCCTTTTTCCCCCATGTTCACGATTTTCCAAAACACAGAATGGCTACAAAGCATCCATACCGTGGGCAAATACACTAGATTTTCTGACCTAGGCCTCTCTTCTCCACTTTGTGAATTCCTTCACTTGGGCACATTGAAATCTGCACCCGAATTGTCAGATGTACTACAGGGCACCTTTGGACAATGGCTTAAGTATTCCCAACTACAGCACCTTTTAGCAACCTCCCCCCATAGACTCTCTCTCCTCCGCCCCCTTACGCACTTTGAATCTATTTGTAGACATAGAGGGGCCCTAAAGGGTTCCCTAGCCTTGTCTAAAAGAATCCTTGACGCATGCCTATATAAACAGTTGCCTAAAACCACACAGACAGAAATAGTTCCCACAATAGAGACCTGGAAGGCGCGAACACAAGAGTTAATCCACCTAGAGGAGTACTATTATTTTAAAAATAACAAAATGGCACACTACCACCTTGTCAAGTTTTATTGGGAAACCATAAACCCACTGAGACCCCAGCACTAGCGCCTATGACCTCTCCTCTCTTTTCTGTTTTCTTCCTAACACTGTCTCCGCCTTCCCCTCCATCTCTGTATTCGCCTTAGCGCACTTGCTGTAAATTGCCCTACTAGCCTCCACCCGGCTGGTAATTAATAAATTGATTTACTACAGTCCTAAAAATTGTTGTGATGACCCATACTGTTTTGTCCCCCCCTAATAATGTTCTTATTTTTATTTGTCTATTTGCATTTTTATTTATTTATCCCTCTTTTTTTTTTTTTTTTTTTTTTTTACTTTTTAGCCCTTTATCATTATATTCACTTATTTATTTTTCTCTTATTCATACCTATTGTTGTAAAAATGAAAATTGTTCAATAAAAAACAATATTTTAAAAAAAAAATGCTATAACAGGGTCACCCTTTATACCTTGATAGGATCCAGGGTTAATATCCTCTGAAGGGGGTTTATTCAACAGTTGGGGTTAATTAATCAGTGTATTAATTATTTACATGCTGCTTTGTGTGATTTTTTCCTGGGCTTATAGACTTTGTTTTTGGCTGGAACAAACAGGTTTCACTTTTAAGTTTCACTTTTGTTTTTTAAACTGCTGCACAGCTCCTATTACTTGCTGTACTTAATAACAGGGGAAGTACCCTCTTGCACTCCATGTGACCGGGTGTGGTCTATGTTAATTTCTTCCATTCTGGCTGAGACTTGATCCTGAGGAGAGCGTTTCCTCTGTTAACTGTCTGGGTCTAGTAGGTGGTGAGTGCCCCAGCCATTGGGAGTATAAGTGATGTGCAGTAATAGGAGGCAGGGGAGGCCACCCCCCCCCTAGTTATCCCCCCCCACCGGCACCACCCGATACACATATTTTATAGGCATTACATTCAGCATCTATTGTTGCGCAATAAGGAGGCAGTGAGCCGTTCCGCTGCCCTCCATTTATTGCGCAACCTGGATGCTGAATACTGTTCTTCGCTCATTATGAGCTAGCACCACCTAGTGGTGGCTTACCGGGCCCCATACACGCTCCAATAGAGGCGGTTTTCAAAACCGCCTCTATGATGGAGCAGCTCCACAGCCAATCAGCAGCATCAGGAGGCGTGCCTGCTGGTCTTGGCTGAGTGACGTGAATTATGTCGCATTGGCGGGAAGACACCGACAGCAGTAAGCAGGACTCAGGAGAGAGCTGCTGCGCCGTAGATGAGCGGGGAGCTACGTGTGAGACTGAGTCTCACTCTGTCACAGACCAGTCTGTCAGGTCAGTCACAGTCAGTAGTGAGCGAGGGGTGCGAGCCTAGCGAGGAGGAGTCCACTCCACTTTACGGACCGGCTGGCAACTGTAAGTGACGACGACGACGTGTCTAGTACAACAGTACAGACAGAGTACTAGTAAGTAGACTTTAAAAGTATTACAACAATTACCTCCAAGCCAATATTATAATAATGAATATTACCCCTCCTTGCTTAAAAAGTCAATAAGGATTTCAGCAGCAAATGTTCTCCCGATTTCTTTAACTCATTGTGTGCTGTGATGATTAACTATGCACTGCAGGTGTAACAAGTGAGATATTATTATTATTTATGATAAAAGGAGCATGAGCAGTTTGAAACAAATAAAATTAGCAACTCGTTTATCAGCAAATGTTAGATTTAGTTTATGTTTCAGGAGTCTGTGTTTAGTGCAGAATTGGGAGACAGCTCTCCAGGCACAGGAAGAGCAGATGTGATTGAGTTTTACTAAAACTCTTCCTTAATTCATATGAAATCTTTCAGCTAAACTCTCCCTGAAATGTCCCTACTCCAGTTTCACATAATCTAGGAGAGAGGTTCCCTTATTTTATTTAATATGTGCTAAACTGAGCTAATTTTAATTGCATGTATCAACTTTGCTAATTAAACACATAGCGGCTAATTAAAAGTGACAAGGCAATGGTTTTAATTCAATCTTTTACTTTTTAACAAATTATTATACAACCAATCAGCAAAAGCCCCTGTGATCTGAGGGGCTTACACATTCTGAAACTCACAATGGGAGATCCCTGTTGTGTAAGTGTTATAATTGTGCACCCATCTAAAGCAATTTAAGTGTAAGTGGTCCCAAAAAGATGAATGTGAGTGCACCCGTACAGGGAAATTTGTATTTGAGTGCAGTCATACAGGAAAATGTGAATGTGAGTGCAGCCATACAGGAAAATGTGAATGTGAGTGCAGCCATACAGGAAAATGTGAATGTGAGTGCAGCCATACAGGAAAATGTGAATGTGAGTGCAGCCATAACCAACTTTCCAATTTACTTTTTATCACCAATTTTGCTTTGTTCTCTTGGTATTCTTAGTTAAAAGCTAAACCTAGGAAGGCTCATATGATAATTTCTAAGACTTTGATGGCCACCTCTTATCACTTGCTTTTTTATTTGCTTTTCACAACAGGGGAGAGCTAGTTCATGTGAGTCATATAGATAACATTGTGATCATACCCGTGGCTTGTGGCAGACACTGCACTAATTGGCTAAAATGAAAGTCAATAGATAATAAATAAAATGTCATGTGATCAGGGAGCTGTCAGAAGATGCTTAGATAAAAGTTAATCACAGAGGTAAAAAGTGTATTACTATAACAGTATTGGTTATGCAAAACTGGGGAATGGGTAATATAGGGATTATCTATCTCTTTATACAACAAAAATTCTGGTGTCCCTTTAAAGGGACACTCAAGTCAAAATTAAACTTCATGATTCAGATAGAGCATGCAATTTTAAACAACTTTCCAATTTACTTCCATTAACAAAATGTGCACAGTGTTTTTATATTTACACTTTTTGAGTCACCAGCTCCTACTGAGCATGTGCAATAATTCACAGCATATACGTATATGCATTTGTGATTGGCTGATAGCTGTCACATGGTACAGAGGGAGTGGAAATAGACATAACTTTGCAATGTATTTAACAAAAATCTACTACTCATCTGAAGTTCAGACTAAGTGCTATTGCATTGTCTTCTTATCATGCATTTGTTAATTATGCAAATCTACAATGTTGACTGGTCCTTTAAGTTAAACCAGCATCTGCATTCTGCTACTGAGAAAAGAAAGGCCAGATCAATGTGTGCACGTCTGCCAACCTGTGCAAAATCAAATACATAATGTTTTACAAAAAGATTGTGGCAGGTGCAAATACAATCAATCAAAGACTGATGCATAGTGCAGTTTGCACTATTAGGCTATGTAGCTGGATGATTCCTACTAGTACCATAACTGGGTTAATAAATAGTTGAATAACCACACATTTTATATAATAAACCTTATTTCTGTGGTAAAATATAATTGCTCAGTGATGTCTCTGCAAGTCTTGGACACTAAGACAGGCTTTTTTATATATATATATATAATGTGTGGTTATTCAACTATTTAACCCACTTATGGTACTAGTAGGAATCATCCAGCTACATAGCCTAATAGTGCAAACTGCACTAGGCATCAGTCTTTGATTGATTGCATTTTATTTGCACATGCCACAATCTTTTTGTACAACATTATATATTTGATTTTGCACAGGTTGGCAGGTGTGCACACATTGCTCTTGCCTTTCTTTTCTCAGTAGCAGATGGGTTAACTTAAGCTTTGCAGTTTGCATAGTGCAGTGAAAGATACTTTATTTAGTGAGTAATATAATGTAGGAGGTCAATATATTGGGGTTGGTATTGGAGCTGAATTTGAGATATATTCATTCCTTTACTTTATGGTTTTATCTGCTGGTATTAGAACTGTATTTGAGATATATGCATTGCTTTTACTACATGCTTTTATCTGCTGTATTGGGTTAGGCACATTTTAAACTTTATATATAGCAATCCTTTGTTAGGCTAAAAGTTAGGAAAGAGCAGTTTGTGTGTGCTCCATTGAGCAGGGCTGCATGCAATCTGCTAGATTACGAGTTTTGCGTTAGAAGCTATGTGGTGCTAACGAGAAGTTTATGCTCACCGCTTACTTATAGACAGCGCTGGTATTACGGGTTTTTCCAAACCTGGCGTTAACCGCAAAAAAGTGATCGTAGAGCAAAATTTTGCTCCACATCTCACCTCAATACCAGCGCTGCTTACGTTAGCGGTGAGCTGGCTGAACGTGCTCGTGCACGATTTCCCCATAGGAATCAATGGGGGAGAGCCGGCTGAAAAAAACCCTAACACCTGCAAAAAAGCAGCGTAAAGCTCCTAACGCAGCCCCATTGATTCATATGGGGAAACAAAAGTTATGTCTACACCTAACATGAACCCTGAGTCTAATCACCCCTAATCTTACACTTATTAACCCCTAATCTGCCACCCCCGACATCGCAGGCGCCTACATTATATTATTAACCCCTAATCTGCCGCTCCGGACACCGCCGCTACCTACATTATACTTATGAACCCCTAATCTGCTGCCCCCAACTTTGCCGACACCTACATACTATTTATTAATCCCTAATCTGCCGTCCCCAATGTCGCTGCAACCTACCTACATTTATTAACCCCTAATCTGCCGCCCCCAACGTCGCCGCCACTATATTAAAGTTATTAACCCCTAAACCTAAGTCTAACCCTAACCCTACCCCCCAAACTGAAATATAATTTAAATACATATAAAAAAATAACTATCATTAACTAAATTATTCCTATTTAAAACTAAATACTTACCGATAAAATAAACCCTAAGATAGCTACAATATAACTAATAGTTACATTGTATCTATCTTAGGGTTTATTTTTTATTTTACAGGCAAGTTTGTATTTATTTTAACTAGGTACAATAGTTACTAAATAGATATTTAACCCCTTAAGGACCAAGGACGTACGCCACGTCCTTGGTCTGGAAAGCAGCTGGAAGCGATCCTGCTCGCTTCCAGCTGCTTTCCGGTTATTGCAGTGATGCCTCGATATGGAGGCATCCTGCAATAACCCCCCTTGGCCATCCGATGCAGAGAGAGCCACTCTGTGGCCCTCTCTGCACCGGACATCGGTGGCCGGTATCGTTGGTGGGTGGGAGCAAGGCTGGGAGGCGGGTGGGCGGCCATCGATGTGCCCAGTGGAGTGGAGGGGGGGCGGGATCGGGGGCGTGCACGGGGGGCGGAGGGTGGGCGCGTGCACGGGGCGGGAGCGGGAGGGAACCGCTACACTACAGAAAATTAAAGTTTAAAAAGTACAAACAAATTACTTTTTGAAAGCTGTAAATAAACAGCTAAGCGATGTGGAAGGGGTGGGGGGTTGATCTTGGGGGGGGGGGGGAAAGCTACACTGCAGAAAAGGGTTTTTTTTAAAAAAAAAAAGGCAAATTTTTTCACTAAACTGGGTACTGGCAGACAGCTGCCAGTACCCAAGATGGCGCCCATTAAGGCAGAGGGGGAGGGTTAGAGAGCTCTTTGGTGGGGGATCAGTAAGGCTGGGGGCTAAGGGGGGATCCTACACAGCAGCATATGTAAATATGCTAAAAAAAAAACACACAAAAAGCCCAAATATAGCTTTTATTTTAGTACTGGCAGAGTTTCTGCCAGTACTTAAGATGGCGGGGACAATTGGGGGGTGGGGGAGGGAAGAGAGCTGTTTGGGAGGGATCAGGGGGTCTCATGTTTCAGGTGGGAGGCTGAGCTCTACACTAAAGCTAAAATTAACCCTGCAAGCTCCCTACAAGCTACATAATTAACCCCTTCACTGCTAGCCATAATACACGTGTGAAATGCAGCGGCATTTGGCGGCCTTCTAATTACCAAAAAGCAACGCCAAAGCCATATATGTCTGCTATTTCTGAACAAAGGGGATCCCAGAGAAGCATTTACAACCATTTGTGCCATAATTGCACAAGCTGTTTGTAAATGATTTCAGTGAGAAACCTAAAATTGTGAAAAATTTAACGTTTTTTTTAATTTGATCGCATTTGGCGGTGAAATGGTGGCATGAAATATACCAAAATGGGCCTAGATCAATACTTGGGGTTGTCTACTACACTACACTAAAGCTAAAATTAACCCTAGAAGCTCCCTACATGCTCCATAATTAACCCCTTCACTGCTGGGCATAATACACGTGTAGTGCGCAGTGGCATTTAGCAGCCTTCTAATTACTAAAAAGCAACGCCAAAGCCATATATGTCTGCTATTTCTGAACAAAGGGGATCCCAGAGAAGAATTTACAACCATTTAAGCCATAATTGCACAAGCTGTTTGTAAATAATTTCAGTGAGAAACCAAAAGTTTGTGAAAAAATTTGTAAAAAAGTGAACGATTTTTTGTATTTAATCGCATTTGGCGGTGAAATGGTGGCATGAAATATACCAAAATGGGCCTAGATCAATACTTTGGGATGTCTACTAAAAAAAAATATATACATGTCAATGGATATTCAGAGATTCCTGAAAGATATTAGTGTTCTAATGTAACTAGCGCTAATTTTGAAAAATAATGGTTTGGAAATAGCAAAGTGCTACTTGTATTTATGGCCCTATAACTTACAAAAAAAGCAAAGAAGATGTAAACATTGGGTATTTCTAAACTCAGGACAAAATTTAGAAACTATTTAGCACGGGTGTTTTTGGTGGTTGTAGATGTGTAACAGATTTTGGGGGTCAAAGTTAGAAAAAGTGTGTTTTTTTCAATTTTTTCCTCATATTTTATAAATTTTTTTATAGTAAATTATAAGATATGATGAAAATAATGGTATCTTTAGAAAGTCCATTTAATGGCGAGAAAAACGGTATATAATATGTGTGGGTACAGTAAATGTGTAAGAGGAAAATTACAGCTAAACACAAACACCGCAAAAATGTAAAAATAGCCTTGGTCCCAAACGGACAGAAAATGGAAAAGTGCTGCGGTCATTAAGGGGTTAATAACTACCTAGCTAAAATAAAGACAAAAGTACCTGTAAAATAATACCTAACCTAAGTTACAATTACACCTAACACTAACACTATAATTAAATAAATTAACTAAATTAAATAAAATTATCTAAAGTACAAAACCCCCCCACTAAATTACAGAAAATAATAAAAACAATTACATGATTTTTAAACTAATTACACCTAATCTAATCCCCCTAACAAAATAAAAAAGCCCCCCCCAAAATAAAAAAAACCTACCCTACACTAAATTACAAATAGCCCTTAAAAGGGCCTTTTGCGGTGCATTGCCCCAAAGTAATCAGCTCTTTTACCTGTAAAAAAAAAAAAAAAAAACCCTTAAAAAAACCTAACACTAACCCCTTGAAGATCACCCTACCGGGAGACATCTTCATCCAACCGGGCAGAAGTCTTCATCCAAGCCGGGCAGAAGTGGTCCTCCAGACGGGCAGAAGTCTTCATCCAGACGGCATCTTCTATCTTCATCCATCCGACGCGGATCGGGTCCATCTTCAAGACATCCGACGCGGAGCATCCTCTTCATCCGGAGTCTTCTTACTAAATGACGGTACCTTTTAAGTGACGTCATCCAAGATGGCGTCCCTTCAATTCCGTTTGGCTGATAGAATTCTATCAGCCAATCAGAATTAAGGTAGAAAAAATCCTATTGGCTGATGCAATCAGCCAATAGGATTGAGCTGGCATTCTATTGGCTGTTCCAATCAGTTATATTGTAGCTAGCTTAGGGTTTATTTTATAGGTATTTAGTTTTAAATAGGAATAATTTAGTTAATGATAGTTATTTTATTTATAGTTATTTACATTATATTTAAGTTAGGGGGGTTAGGGTTAGACTTAGATTTATGGGTTAATAACTTTAATATAGTGGCAGCAACGTTAGGGACGGCAGATTAGAGGTTAATAAAATTTAACTAGTGTTTGCAAGGCGGGAATGCGGTGGTTTAGGGGTTAATATATTTATTATAGTGGCAGCAATGTCCGGTTCGGCAGATTAGGGGTTACATTTTTTTTAAAAGTGTTTGCGATGTGGGTGGCCTCAGTTTAAGGTTTAATAGGTAGTTTATGGGTGTTAGTGTACTTTTTAGCACTTTAGTTAAGAGTTTTATGCTACGGCGTTGTAGTGTAAAACTCTTAACTACTGACTTTTAAATGCGGTACCAGTCTTGACAGGAGAGGGTGTACCGCTCACCTTTTGTCAGACTCGTAATACCGGCGCTATGCAAGTCCCATTGAAAAAATAGGATACGCAATTGACGTAAGTGGATTTGCGGTATTTTCGAGTCTGGCCAAAAAAGTGAGCGGTACACCTGTACCTTCAAGAGTCGTAATACCAGCGGGCGTTAAAAAGCCGCATTGGGACCGGCCAACTGTGCTTTTTAAGCCTAACGCAAGACTCGTAATCTAGCCGATAGTCTTTTTCAGCTTCTTACATTTATAATAGGAAACTAGGAGTGGATTTCTTGCACCTCCTAGTATGGTAACTTATTTTTCTTTTTACAACACAGTAGTGAGTAGAGAAGAGCTTGTGTATCATTCTAATTGCTTAGTAACTGTCATAGTGCCACAGAATTGTGTGAATGTGTATGTGAGCAGATTGTGCCTGTAGTGTTTGTGTCAGTGAGCAGAGTATGTGTGCTTTATTCTTCAGGTAATCAACACATTTCAGATTGGCTGTTGCTTTAGTGCAGTGTTTCTCAACTATGGTCCTCAAGTACCCCCAACAGGCCAGATTTTCATTATAGCTGAATTGGTGCACAGGTGAAGTTATCAGCTGATCAGTAACCATGGTTACTAACTTGCTCTCACTCATCAGCTGATTATTTAAACTGTGCACTGGTTCAGCTTTAATTAAAACCTGCCCTGTTGGGGGTACTTGTGGCCCGCGGTATATGTGTTTCTCCGGCATATCATATCTAGTGCCTCACCAGCCTCTGACCTCGCCGCACACCCCTGAGTTTTATATAATAAAAAACGTTTTTCTTTTTTTTCTTTCTGTGGATATAACCTGAGCTATTGGACTCTGACATGTTAGAAGGTACTCCTTCTGTACTAAATCATACCTGTTTATATTGTGAGGAGGCCGTGGTTTTCCCGCCCACTCAATTATGTTCCACATGCCTTAACACTGTTATAAAGTCTAAGAAGGGAGACAAGCCTGCTAAGACTCTTAGTCCATCTGAGCTGTCTACCTCTCAGGTCTCGGCATCCCGTGAGATTACTACCCTTGCTAAATTATCCACTCCACATGCAGTTCCCCGTAGCACATCTAATCCTCCATCCAGAGGGGGCCTTCTTCCTGCAGACTTTGCCACGCAGTTACAAACGGCGGTGTCTGTGGCCCTCAGTGCATTACCTTGCTCTAACAAACGCAAGAGAAAGGTTAAACATAGATCTCCTGACCCGGAGTCATCTAAATATCGGATTTAGCTATTATGTCCCAGTTATCCTATGATGAGTTAACATCTGTAGCTTTAGAGGGTGAATTTCTGGGTCTGAGTCCTTCTCGTCTAAGCCTCCTGCTGCGGAGGAACCATCCTTTAGATTTAAAATTGAGCACTTGAGTTTTTTTATTAAAGGAGGTTCTGTCTACGTTAGAGGTTCCAGAGGCTGCGCTGCCTGAAGAACCTATGATACCTAAATAAGACAGAGTTTACAAGACAGGAAAGTTCCTTTGACTTTTCCTGTGCCGGTTAAGGTGGTGAACATTATTAAGAACGAATGGGAAAGAATTTGTTCTTCCTTTTCCCCCTCGTCTACTTTTAAAAAGTTTTTCCCGGTCCCGGACTCTCAACTAGATTTGTGGAGCTCCATTCCTAAGGTGGATTGTGCTATCTCTACGCTTGCTAAACATACTACTATACCTCTTGAGGATAGTTCTTCATTCAGAGAGCCAATGGATAAGAAAATGGAAACCTTTCTGAGAAAGATGTTTCAACATGCAGGATTTTTTTTTTCAACCTGCGGCTGCGGTTGCCGGATCGGCTACCTATTGGTGCGGTTCTTTGTCAGAATTCATTGAGGTGGAGTCTCCCCTCAAGGATATTCAAGACAGAATTAAATCTCTGAGAATTGCTAATTCTTTCATCTGTGATTATTTGCCTAAATGCAAAGGCCTCTGGCTTTGCGGTCCTAGCCCGCCAGGCGCTCTGGTTGAAGTCTTGGTCTGCGGATATGACTTCTAAGTCCAGAATCCTTTCTCTTCCCTTCTAGGAAAATATTTTATTTTTTCCAGACCTGGACTCCATTATTTCTATGGTTACCGTAGGCAAGAGTGCCTTCCTACCGCAAGATAAGAAGAACAAGTCTAAGGGACGACAATCTTCTAATTTTCATTCCTTTCGTTCTGACAAATCCCAACGACAACAATCCTCCTCCAAGCCCGAGCAAGCGAAGAGTACTTAGAAGCTGGCTCAGTCATGGAATAAATCCAAGCAGAATAAGAAGCCCGCCGAAAACAAATCGTCATGAAGGGGCAGCCCCCGATCCGGGATCGGATTGTGTAGGGGCAAACTGTGTCTCTTTTTTCATTACAACTGTTCATGCTGAGGCATTGGAACGGCGATCAATCAGATCTGTTTCAACAGATTGTATTAGACAGCCGGTCGAGAGAATCGCTCTCTTGGTGGCTCTGTCCAGATCATCTGTCTCGAGGGACATGCTTCTTAAGACGATCCTGGGAAATTGTGACTACAGACGCAAGCCTATTCAGATGGGGAGCTGTTTGGGGTGCCAGGAAGGCACAGGGGTTGTGGACTCAGGAGGAGTCCTCCCTCCCAATCAATATTTTGGAACCATGGGCAATCTTCAAGACCTTGAAGGCTTGGCCACTTCTGGGTTCGTCCCAGTTTATCAGATTCCATAATGACTAAATATAACCTCGGTGGCTTACATCAACCATCAGGGAGGAACGAGAAGTTCCTTGGCGATGAAGGAAGTATCTCAGATTCTGGAGTGGACGGAGGCCCACAGCTGTTCGCTGTCAGCTATCCACATTCCGGGTGTGGACAACTGGGAGGCGGATTTCCTCAGCAGGCAATCCTTCCATCCAGGGGAATGGTCTCTCCATCCCGAGGTGTTTGCAGAGATATGCAGCAAGTGGGGGACGCCGGAGATAGATCTAATGGTGTCCCGTCTCAATACCAAGCTACCCAGGTACGGGACGGGTTGAGGTCGAGGGTTCCCCAAGCGGATCTAATAAATGCACTAGCAGTGCCCTGGAGGTTCAAACTCATATATCTTTTTCCTCCATTACCGCTTCTTCCTCGAGTGGTGGCCTGCATCAAGCAGGAGCGGGTATCAGTAATCCTGATTGCTCCATCGTGGCCATGAAGGATGTGTTTCGCGGATCTAGTGGGGATGTCCTCATCTCCTCCATGGAAGTTACCTTGTCGCAGAGACCTGCTGATACAAGGTCCATTTATTCATCAAAATCTAGATTCTCTGTGGCTGACTGTGTGGAGATTGAATGTTTAGTCTTAGCCAAGAGAGGTTTCTCTGAGAGTGTCATTGATGCTGTTATTCAAGCTCGTAAACCAGTTACTCAGCGTATCTACCACAAGGTGTGGAGGACCTACTTATTCTGGTGTGAAGAGCATGGTTTTTCCTGGCACAGAGTTAAGGTTGCCAGGATCTTATCTTTTCTCCAGGATGGGCTGGAGAAGGGCCTTTCTGCTAGTTCCCTGAGGGGACAGATTTCGGCCCTGTCGGTTTTATTGCACAAGAGACTGGCTGAGCTTCCAGACGTGCAGTTCTTTGTTAAGGCTCTGATTAGGATTAGACCTGTGTTTAGATCTGGGGCTCCTCCTTAGGCCTTGGAGCCTAAATCTTGTTCTTCGGGTTTTGCAACAGGTTTTGTTTGAGCCTCTGAATTCCGTTGACATTAAATTGTTATCTTGGAACGTTCTCTTTTTATTGGCTTTGTAATGTGAGCCCCCTTATCTGATTTTTCATGCAGATAAGGCAGTTTTACGTTTTCTTCATAAGGTTGTGTCATATTGCAACATCAATCAGGAGATTGTGGTTCCTTCCTTGTGTCCTAATCCTTCTTTACCGAAGGAATGCTTACTTCACAATTTGGATGTGGTTTGCACCTTGAAGTTCTATCTTCAGGGTACAAAGCAGTTTAGACAATCTTTCTCTTTGTTGTCTATTCAGAGAAGCATAAGGGCAGAAGGCTACTTCGACTTCCCTATCCTTTTGGTTAAGGAGTGTCATCCTCTTAGCTTACGAGACAGCGGGACATCGTCCTCCTGAGAGGATAACAGCTCATTCCACTAGAGCAGTGGCTTCCTCTTGGGCCTTTAAGAACAAGGCCTCTATGGATCAGATTTGTAATGCGGCTACCTGGTCCTTCTTACATACTTTTTCAAAATTTTACAAGTTTGATGTTTTTGCTTCAGCTGAAGCAGCTTTCAGGAGAAAAGTTTTGCAGGCTGTGGTGCCCTCAGAATAGGGTTCGCCTCTTCCTTTTTGTTACCTCCCGTTATTCATTCAGTGTCCTTTGGAGCTTGGGTATAGTTTTCCCAACAGTAAGGAATGAAGCCGTGGACTCTCCCTATCTTAGGAAGGAAAACATAATTTATGCTTATCAGATAAATTCCTTTCCTTCCAGATAGGGAGAGTCCATGGCCCCCACCCGTTTTTTCTTGTCTATGGAGCGGTCCCCTATTATTTATTTTATTCTTCTGGCACCATTTATACCCTAATGTTTCTCCTACTTTTCCTTGTTCCCTCGGCAGAATGACTGGAGTAATAAGGAAGTGGGAAGGATATTTAAGCCTTTGGCTGGGGTGTCTTTGCCTCCTCCTGGTGGCCAGGTGTTGTATTTCCCAACAGTAAGGAATGAAGCCGTGGACTCTCCCTATCCGTAAGGAAAGGAATTTATCTGGTAAGCATAAATTATGTTTTTTGGTACAATATTTCTACTTTTGATAACAATTTCATACAGTTTATCTGTCTCATTTTACTGCCACTTGTCTCTGACAAAAATACACCTTACATGGCACTTTCCCTGTTCATATCAGTGAAGCTCAACTCCAGCCCTCGTATGTCACTAACAAGCCAGAATCTAAGGTTTTACCAATTTGAAGTGAATCAGTGATTGAGCAGTGGTCTAACCTAGGCAGGGAAATACTCGCACTCTGCCCTGTTACGAGTGCTTGACGGTAGAGATGGGAAACACTGCAAGTACCCCCAGTGGTTGAGAAACTAGGTACTAAATCATTTGAAATAACTGTAAAAAGCTGCTGTCAGCTACATGTTGAAAAAACAAACAAAAAAACAATCAGCTTAATCGGTGCTGATCTCACACTTTTGCTTTCCTGTGATCTTATGTCACTGAAATCTCATGAGATTTCATAGTAAACTAAAGAGGAAGGAAATAACATGACTGTGCCTACACATGCCAGATACATGCTCCCTTACAAGAACTGGAACTAGCATCCTGATGTGACTACTGAGGAAATTTTCAGATATTGTATTTTGATACAATGGCCTGTAATTTTAAGGAACAGATAAAAGTTTAAATTAAAGGTTAAAGGACCACTCAATGCAGTAGAATTACATAATTAACAAGTGCATAATAAAAAGACAATGATTTAACTCCTACTCAGAAAAAAAATCTACTGATTATTTGAAATTCAGACAAATTTATTTTTTCTCCCATTGTCCTGCCCCTTGTATCATGTGACAGACAGCCAATCACAGACTAGTATAGGTAAACCATGTGATCTTGTGCACATGCTCAGTAGGATCTTGTTCCCCAGAAAGTGTTTATATAACAAGATTGTGCAAAATTTGATCATGGAAATAAATTGGAAAGTGTCTTAAAATTGCATACTTTTTCTGAAGCCTTCTAATTACCAAAAATCAACGCTAAAGCCATATATGCCTGCTATTTCTGAACAAAGGGGATCCCAGAGAAGCATTTACAACCATTTGTGCCATAATTGCACAAGCTGTTTGTAAATAATTTCAATAAGAAACCCAAAGTTAGTGAAAAAGTGAACGATTTTTTTTATTTAATCAAATTTGGCGGTGAAACGGTGGCATGAAATATATCAAAATGGGCCTAGATCAATACTTTGGGTTGTCTATTACACTACCCTAAAGCTAAAATTAACCCTACAAGCTACCTAATTAACCCCTTCACTACTGGGTCTAATACAAGTGTGGTGCGCAGCGGCATTTAGCGGGCCTTCTAATTACCAAAAAGTAATGCCAAAACCATAAATGTCTGCTATTTCTGAACAAAGGGGATCCCAGAGAAGCATTTACAACCATTTGTGCCATAATTGCACAAGCTGTTTGTAAATAATTTCAATAAGAAACCCAAAGTTAGTGAAAAAGTGAACGATTTTTTTTATTTCATCGAATTTGGCGGTGAAACGGTGGCATGAAATATATCAAAATTAATATACACAATTAAGGGACTGGGAATAGGGTGCAGGTAACAAGTGGCATTACTTTTTTCTAATTACCAAAAAGTAATGCCAAAACCATAAATGTCTGCTATTTCTGAACAAAGGGGATCTCAGAGAAGCATTTACAACCATTTGTGCCATAATTGCACAAGTTGTTTGCAAATAATTTCAGTGAGAAACCTAAAGTTTGTGAAACGGTTTGTGACAAAGTGAACGATTTTTTTTTTTTGATCGCATTTGGTGGTGAAATGGTGGCATGAAAAATGGGCCTAGATCAATACTTTGGGTTGTCTACTAAAAAGAAATATATACATGTCAAGGGATATTCAGGGATTCCTGACAGATATGTGTTACAATGTAACTAGCGCTAATTTTGAAAAAAAAATGGTTTGGAAATAGCAAAGTGCTACTTGTATTTATGTGTAACAGATTTTGGGGGTCAAAGTTAGAAAAAGTGTGTTTTTTTTCTCATTTTTTTCCTCATATTTTATAACAAAAAATATAGTAAATTATAAGATATGATGAAAATAATGGTATTTTTTGAAAGTCCATTTAATGGCGAGAAAAACAGTATATAATATGTGTGGATACAGTAAATGTGTAAGAGGAAAATTACAGCTAAACACAAACACTGCAGAAATGTAAAAATAGCCCTGGTCCTTAAGGGAAAGAAATTGAAAAATGGCCTTGTCCTTAAGGGGTTAAGGGACAAGTAAATACAGTAGATTTGCATAATCAACAAATGCATGATTACAAGACAATGCAATATTACTTAGTCTGAACTTTAAATGAGTAGTAGATTTTAATTTCAATAGACAAATTTCAAAGTTATGTCTATTTCCACTACTCCTGTATCATGTGAAAGCCATCAGCCAATCGCAAATGCATATATGTATATTCTGTGAATTCTTGCACATGCTCAATAGGCGTTGGTGACTCAAAAACTGTTTATATAAAAATGCTGCACATTTTGTTAATGGAAGTAAATTGTAAAGTTGTTTAAAATTGCTGCTCTTTCTGAATCCTGAAAGTTTAATTTTGACTTAAACTCCAGGTCCAGTATGAATACACACAAGGGTTTTAGCACTGTTATAGCCAAACCTCTACTCTTAGTTTTTCAAGACTCATTATCCTCAGGCATAATGCTCATGTGTTACCACTTTTTTCAAAAGAGTGGCAGGGCTTATCTAGCAAGCTATAGACCTATGAGTCTGGCATTGGTGTTGGTAAAGATACTTGAAGGGATTATTTTTATGAGTATATTCATGTAAACAAAATTATGAGTTCAAATCAGCATGGTTTTATGAGAGTCTATGAGAAAGTTAGTAAAATATAGACAATGGTGAATGAGTTGATGTGATATACTTGGATTTTGCAAACGCATTTGATATAGTGCCATATGAGAGATTAATATACACAATTAAGGGACTGGGAATAGGGTGCAGGTAACAAGTGTATAATTTATTGTAGACAAAGTTTATACATCTTATTCATTGTCACATCATACCAACTGGAAAGATCTGATGTGTTTCCTGTGCCACCAGGCACAATTTCTAGTGTGTATGGATAATACTCAGATTGGACAAAGGCAATTAGTGGAGTCACCCAAGGGTCAGTATTGGGCCCTGTTCTTTTTTTATATTTTTATTATTGACTTGGAGCAAGGATTAAATAGCAACATCTCTATTATTACAGATGATGCAAATTGTGTAAGGTCATTAGGTCAGTGTAGCAGCATAATATTTGCTTTGCAAGGAGATTTACAAAAAATGGAAGAGTGGGCTGGTAAATGGGAAATGAGATTTAATACTGGAAAATATAAGGTTCTACATTTTGGAATAAGAATAAACATGCATCTTATTATTTAAATGGCACTAAACTTAGCAAAACAGAGGAAGAAAGGGATTTGGGCGTACTTATAGATAAACTAAAAATGGGGACACAATGCAGGGCAGTGGCATCTAAGGGTAACAAGTTACTAGCATGTATTAAAATAAGCATTGATGCAAGGGAGGAAAGCATAATTCTATCACTATATGAATCCCTGGTAAAGCCTCACCTTGAGTATCAAGTGCTGTTCTGGAGACCAATCTGAAAAAATTTGATAAATTAGAAAAAGTTCAGAGAAGGGCCACAAAACTAAGGGGAATGGATAATTTAAACTATAGGAGAGGTTAGCCAAACTTGGTCTGTTTTTTTGTATAAAAAATGCACTTGAAAAGTGATAGAATTAATTTATATAAATATATTCAATGAAATATGCAGATTTTGCAGAAGCTATGTTTATTCCAAGGAAATCCCCAGCAACACAAATGTTTTTCAGCAATCACATTCTGGAACTTGTTTCCTAAGGAGGTAGAAAATTCCATTCCATTAGATACATTTAAAAATTTCTTAGATACATTTATGGCTAGAAAAAGAATTCATGGATATTTGATTGCTTGTGTTAAATTAAAAACCTTTTTAATGGATTTTATTTTAGCTCAATTGAAGCTTCCTTATTTTAAAATAAAGTAGGATCTGTATAGGTTAAACTCAATGGACTTTCAACCTCATCTACTATGGTACTAGGTTACAGTAAAAGGTTTCAATATGGCTAACCAGTTCTACAGTATAGTCATTCATATACCTGTAAAATATGTGTGTCACCTAAGGTCATGCTTCTTACAAATGTCACTTAAATTTGTAGCTAGGGATTTTCAGTCCTATGAATCCATAATTTTTCATGCAGAAAAGCAAGAACTTGTAATTGCAAAGGAATTACATTTTTAAGTTTACAGCCGCTATAAATCACCCATAGACTAATGATATTGGGCTTTTAGAAAAATAGAGAGTTTTTTGTTTAAATTAGACTTCTGAAAATTCAGAAGCGGCAGCACTTTATAAAATTCTTCAAAGAAAATTAAACCAACCAAAAAGAATATCACATTGATAAGCACAACGTATAATAGTACTTTATACAAGTGCCACTATAACAGTGGAATTTAAAAAATAAAAAAATAAAAATTACAAGCTGCTTGGAAATTATACGTTTTTATGGTTATAACATTATAAAGCTGATGCAGTGTTTTAGATAAAAATATTGTCGATTTAAATGGACGTTAAACTACAGCTACAAAAGAATAGTAACTATGCACTATGTTACTGCATTTCATCATGTTCCTGCAGCTCGTCACAAATCAGTTCTGCTTTAAAAGCTTAAAGGTGCCAAATACTGAAGCTCCGCCTCTTTGTACTAGGAGCTCAGGTATTCTCACAGCCTGTGACAGAAGCAGAACACACTCACAGATCAGCGATGTTATCCACAATTTTACAGCTGTATAATGTGCTTCATGTTTTGTGGGTATACACAAAATATTTTTAAAAAGCAGTCAGCAATAATATAGAGCAATGCAGCCACAGCAAAAATGTACAACTTCTGCTTTGTATCATGCACCCTAACCAAAAAATAGGCACTATTACTGATCAGTGAGTGTGCACAGCTTCTGTCACAGGCTGTGAGAATACCTGAGCTCCAAGATGGCAGCCCCCAGTACAAGGAGGCGGAGCTTCAGTATCTGGCACCTTTATTTATAAAACAGGAGAATTGATTTGTAAAGAGCTGCAGTAACATAGTGGGTAGTAAACATTCTATGGTATTAGTGCCCAGCAGTTTTATGCCCCTTTAATTTATGATGAATTTGCTGTTCCCAGCAAGTATCTCTGTCTGCACATTTTTCTTTTACAAGATACAATGAGTCCACGGATTTCATCCTTACTTGTGGGATATCACCTCCTGGTCAGCAGGAGGAGGCAAAGAGCACCACAGCAGAGCTGTATATATAGCTCCTCCCTTCCTTCCCACTCCATTCATTCTCTTTGCCTGTGTTAGTGATAGGAAGAGGTAAAGTGAAGTGTTAGTTTAGATTCTTCAATCAAGAGTTTATTATTTTTAAAATGGTACCAAAGTGTGCTATTTTACTATAGGGTGTAGCCATATTCCTTGTCAGCCTCTAGAGTAGAGCAACAGGTGGCTTTAAAACAATGGGAACTGGTGGGGTTTTACCCTCACTGTGCCTCCCATACTTGTGCTGCCCTTCTGTATTATGGTCTTAGCATATAGTAACTAAGGCCCTTCTGTGTCCACAGATTTGCTGGAGGGAGAAGACCTCTTGTTCCTGTGAGATGTTTTCATGCTGTTACTCAGCATGGAGGTAAGTGCAGTCTTTATTTTTCTGGGCAGACTTGCTATGTCAGAAATGACTGTACTTTGCATGTTGGGGGGATTACAGAGGCTCTCTGGGAAGGGCTTTCCCTGCTAAACAGTGTATGGGTTTTCATGTCCGTGTGACACTAACTGGCAGGAGTTACCGGGTAAATGTAAACCGACACTGAAATTATCCTTGCTGATTTTTGTGTAACTTGTAACTCATCTTCGCAAGGGTTTGCTGGCTAATGTGGCTGATGCTGGGGATTGTAGACAGTGCTGCAGTGTACCGGATACTCCGGTTCCGGTTTATCTATTTCATGGTACTAAGGGGATTTTATTATATTTGTCCCTGCCTACAAACATGGTTATGGCGGCTTATGCAGTTTATATGGGAGCCGTTAGAGGAGTCAGTGTTTTTTTCCTCGGGCTTACTTGACGCCCACGAAGGGCGGGGCTTCCTTTGGCGCGCTGGGGCTGGAAATCAGCCGCACAGTGTCTGTTTCATTCCGGAAGGCCCTGACTGATAGATAGCGACGCCACAATCGCATGGTTGCGGGTTAAGCAGGCGTCTTACACTTCAGAGGATTGGTCCGGATATTGTGCTAGACTAGTCGGTGGCTGTGGGGCAGGTAGGCGCCTCAGCAGAGCTGTATGAGGCGAGGTGCTCCTTATTTCCTTGTCTTTGAACACTTATAGTATCGTTTTCATTTTCCATACACATTACCTTGTCAGAATATAATTCATCTGACCAGTTTTTTATCTCAGTTAAGATATTTTGGCCATATTAATATTAATAATAATAATATTTAAAGAGACAGAACCAAAATATTTTTTATTTTTGCTCGTCTTTTTGGTTATCATGGATTCAGAGGTTATTCAAACTGTTCCATGTGTTTGGATGCCACTGTGGAACCTCCTGTTCCTTTTTGCCCCTCATGCGTTGAGAGGGCTTTACACTATAAAGATAGAATTTTTTTGGATAATTCTTTGTATAAAGCGGATGCTTCTCTAGAGTCTACGGATGAGATGCAGAATATGCCGCGGCTTTCTCCCCAAGTGTCACAGCCTTTAACGCCCGCTCAGGCGGCGCCTTGTTATTCGCCAGTTTCTGAAGCATTTACCTTAAAAGACATTGCTGCAGTGATGTCTTCTACTCTTTCTGATGCGTTATCTAATTTTCCTATATCGCACTAGAAGCGTACGAGAAGAGACAATTGTGTGGTCAATTCAGCCTCTGATGGCGATTGAGGACGTACCCTCCCGCAGTGAACTGGAGGGCACGGAGGTCCTGTCTGAAGGTGAACTCTCTGATTCTGGGAGTGCCTTACCTCTGACTGACTCTGAAGTCTCTTTCAGGTTTAAGCTTGAACGCCTTCGCCTATTACTAAAGGAGGTGTTGGTTACTCTGGATGATTGCGACTCAATAGTGGTACCTCCAGAAAAATTGAGTAAGTTGGATAAGTATTTGGAAGTTCCTTCTTACTCGGATGTTTTTCCAGTTCCTAAGAGAACTTCGGAGATCCTTGCTAAAGAATGGGAGAGGCCAGGTATTCCATTCTCCCCTTCTCCTATAGTGACGCTATTAGGGATTCTTGGCAGACGGTTCCCAAGGTTGAAGGAGCCATCTCTACCCTGGCCAAACGGACTACTATCCCTATTGAAGATAGTTGTGCTTTTAAGGACCCCATGGATAAGAAGTTGGAGGGTCTCATTAAGAAGATGTACATTCACCAGGGATTCCTTTTGCAACTGGAGACCTGTATTGTTACGGTTACCACCGCGGCCGCTTATTGGTTCGATGCCCTGGAAGAGTCTCTTAAGATGGAGACTCCTCTGGAAGAGGTACGGGATAGGATTAAAGCTCTTAAGTTAGCTAATTTGTTTATTACCAGAAAGAAGTGAAAAAAAGAATTCACTAGAGGGCGCTGTGTAGAGCAAGCAATGTACAAAATGTTTAGTATTTAGTAAATTAGATGAATCACTTGATTAGTAAAATATATAAAACTTGACTGTGAAAACAAAAAAGGTATTAATGAGACATATATCCCATATAAAATATAATTAGCATATTAAAAGTCTATTAGAAGTCCAAACTGCAATCAAACTTCTCACAAGGGATACCAAGAGATCCAAAATAGATATGGGTTTTCTCACAGTGGTCTTGGAAATTCACCAACTTTGGGGCTGCACTCTCCCTTCCTCCACAACAGGGTAGTAGATCTAAAGATATGCAAACACAAGAGAGGCGCCCAAATGTGTGTATCTGTATTGGATAATGACACAAGCAGCAACAAATTCTTTGTGCAGGGTACTCACAATTTATCAGAGCACACCTATGTGCTTGTAGACACAGGCTGGTTATTAGAGCTAACCAGCTGGCTCCCTCCGGTCTCCACTTTCTTCAGGAACAGGTGTATGGTAGTAGGAAGCTTCACCAAATAAGGATCAAAACCATGAATTAAAATCACAATTCTTTATTGCTGTAACATACAGCTTCATGCAAAATACAATCCTTAGGGTGAGCATATGGCAATATGCTACGCGTTTCTCGGCTCTAACGGCCGTTTCATCAGGCATATTTGACAATGAACATTCACCGGCTTATATTGCCGTTTTACTACCATACACAAACATGTCATTTGATACTCCCACAATTGGAGTGTATCTCCTAACCAATCAGAGGCTACTAAAAACGGGGGGGTGTAATAAATTTTGCCGCTGAACAAATTACCCTATTAACTCTTAAGATACTTGCAAAAAAGAGCTGTTAACACAAGCTGTACTCTCTAGATCCATGCAAGTTAGATTTAGACTGAGGATCTTACTAGTTACGATACTTGTAAAATATCCAGATGTATCGTTGTTTTTTGTGGTAATGTATTAGACCATTGCATTGTCAAGCTTTTGGTACCTATGCTGTAAACAGGTTTATGAGAAATGATAACTAGATTGTGTAACTCACCCCTCATATATTACAACAACATACCGATGCCCTGCATTGTTAGAAATCCTCTATACTCCGCTGCCTTATACATCTGATATATGTTAACGACCCGAAGTAGATATTCTTGTGCTAATCGGGCATTTTTGGGTACCATTGAACAAAGGCAATAAATCTGGTAATACATAATTCTGTTTTTATAAATATATATATAAAACATATAACACCCCTACCTAACCAAAAAATGTTAACAGGGATAACACAAATCCTGAAATACAAAAACAGTTTCCCCCAAATCTAAATACAAATTCCACTTATAACATTTTTGACATGATATAATATATAACCAAGTGTGTAAATAGTGAACATTATAAAGCTTGTACTATATTGAATTTATAATTAATAATAAAAAAAACTTATGAATTGATATACTAACCATATAAAAAAAAGATATCTAAAATGAATTATGTTATAATAAAGTGCAATAACGATGACCTAAATAATGTTTCTTTTAATAATACGATTTTATCCCATCTAAAAATATACACATTTCATTTAATATACCTCATATGTGATAGAACAAGTGTAACTATTAATAAGATAAAACTAAATATATAAATATTAATATATAAAAAAATATATATAAAAATATATGTCACAATTGATTATTAATTAATACTAAAATATATTATATGTAACTACAACAAAAGGTGATATAAATTCTATATAAACCCTAATATTAAATTGCACTGTGATAGTGAGGTGAATACATTTAAGTACAAATTCAGACAAAACAAAGTCCAAGCACTATTGATTCTTTGCTAAAATTAACAAGTCACCTGCCTTTGGCGTATAGTCAACCAGGAATTTATTCAACACCTTAGCTTCTCTCTTTCTAGACCTTAAGCGGTCTCCGTTCTGGGCAATATCCAACTCCCAGCTGTATCAATGTTGCAAGCAAACAGTTTTGGAAAAAGAAAAAGCTTAGATTTGTCTTACCCTCACTCCTCCGGATGTCAATGCTGAGTGTGTAAGTGTCCCGTCTGTGAGTATGGGTCGGTCCACAGGAGCTATTAGGGCTTTCAGGCCTCTCTCCCTCTTCAATCCCTCTGTTGACGAATTTGACTGTTTCAGACTGTTTCAGCAGCCCCGTTGGACTTGGGTATTAGCAAATGAGCGTCCCGTCTTTGCATATGAGTCGGTCCACATGAGCAGTTTTACCCGCTTGGTCTCGCTCCCTCCTCGAACTCTTGTGTGACGGCTCCGACTGCTCTCACTTTATTCTTTTATTTCCTCGATCTGTTGCCGCAAACCTCTTTGGTGTTGCCGGTTCAACACCCTTTACTTGCACCCAGGGTCTGACTCTTGTGTGAATCTCTGTCTGTGCTCTCTCGTAACGCCCCAAACTAGATTTGCAAAACACCGATCAATGAGGAGCACCAGGCAGCTTTACTTTAAATAAAACTTAGCTTTTATTTGCTCGTTAGCTCTTTTAAAACTGTATCAATTCAAACAACATGTAACAGATGCTTCAGCATTTCTCCTGCTTACGCGTTTCGGCAATGGCCATATTCATAGCAGCTATGATTACGACCATTGCCGAAATGCGTAAGCAGGAGAAATGCTGAACCATCTGTTACATGTTGTTTGAATTGATACAGTTTAAAAAGAGCTAACGAGCAAATAAAAGCTAAGTTTTATTTAAAGTAAAGCTGCCTGGTGCTCCTCATTGATCTGTGTTTTGCGAATAAATTTAAGTGCCTTATTGGTTGTTGATGCCAATACGTAAATAGATTAAAATATGAGAAGTGTTTTTAACCTTTATTCAAGATGCTTGTTAATAAATATATTTATTTAATAAAAAAGATTGGGGGTACTAATATAAGTGCTGTAGACGTAACTACATGTGATGAGGACCAACTTTAATTATTAATGTTCCAAAATACATGTGAATACCCTAAAAGTACTACTATCTCTTAAAAGGGTGATATAACCCTGGTGTGTTGCTAAGTAATACGCCTATCTTGATATCTATAAAGTGTAAGGGCCAGTGAAATATGCAGTGATACTAGTGTCAGTCCTTATTATAAAACATGTGTATATTGAAATGTCCCAAACGGATACTAATACATATACTAAGAGGTGATATATCCTAGTCCGGTAGAGAACAGGGTACCAAACTTATATATCCAAAACGTTTCACGTTGGCGCAACTTTGTAAATCTATTATATTTGTTGGACCCTGGGATGCTTTCTATTGGTGCGATAGTAAATGGACATTTTTCCCTTATGTGTTCCTGGCAATAGTGTCTAGACACACTATGTTTATCTGACTGATTTCTGATGTTGCGGTGATGTTCCCCCCACCTTGTGCGTATATTTCGTGTCGTGCGTCCTAAATATTGTAAACCACACTTACAGGATAGCACATAAATCACAAAAGAGGAACTGCAGTTTAAGTGTTCTCCAATTTTATGTGTTTCTCCAGTGGTGTAGGAACTGATGCTTTTGGCACCATGTGTTATAAATTTGCACATAAAACATCTTGTTTTCCCACATCTGAAAGTGCCTTTGTGACTTCTATTCTTATATGAAGATATATTTGTGATGGCCTTTTTTGAGACGACCACTTTACTGGGAGCCAGGGTTTGTTTTATTGTAGGTGCCCTTCTGAAAACAATATTGGGTGAGGTATTTAAATTCTTCTTTAAAATTGGGTCTTTAAGTAAAATGGGCCAATGCTTCTCCAACACTTTTTTAATGGATTTGTGGTCCGAGTTGTATTGGGTTACAAAACATGGTTGATTCATATTATTGTTACTCTTACAAATTCCCAATTTATCAGACTTCTTTATCGTATGGAGCAAAGAAGATCTATCAATTGTACATGCTTTTTTATAGCCATTAGTGATTATTTCTAAGGGATATCCTTTCTCTCTAAACCTTTCTATTAAAATACCAGATTGTTCATGAAATTTTTCTTCCAAACTACAATGTCTTTTTATTCTACAAAATTGACTGAATGGTATATTGTTCTTCCATTGTCTATGGTGATTACTTGTATAATGTAGGAAATTGTTACAGTCAACTGTTTTAAAATAAGTAGATGTGCAAATATTAAAATCTCTATCTCTGGTTAGAATCAAATCTAAAAATTCTATAGTGTCTGTTTGTATATTGGAAGTGAACTGAATACCCATTGAGTTGTCATTAAGGAAAGAACAAAACTGCCTAGCCTCATCCTGTGTACCTTTAAATATAAATAACAAATCATCTATATAACGGCCATAGAACACCAGGTTGCCCCTCCAGCTTGAATTGAATATATACTTATTTTCAAAATATCCCATAAATAAGTTTGCAAAGCTGGGGGCAAACCTGGTGCCCATGGCGGTCCCTTTGGTTTGTAGATAAAAATTGTCTAAAAATTTAAAATAATTATGTTTTAAAATAAACTCAATTAGCATTAAAATGTATTCTTTTTGTGCAGACGGCATATAGATATCCTCCTCAAAAAAATATTTAACAGTGAACAGCCCCAATTCATGAGATATGTTTCAGTAAAGGGCGCTAACATCTGCAGATACCCAGATAACATCTCTTTCACATTTGACCTCTTAATTTGTACAGTAGGTCTGTAGTGTCCCGAATAAAGGAGGGTACATTTTGGACATATTTCTCTTGTAAGATGTATCGAGTCCACGGATTCATCCTTACTTGTGGGATATTCTCCTTCCCTACGGAAGTGGCAGAGAGAGCACCCACAGCAGAGCTGTCTATATAGCTCCCCCCTTAGCTCCACCCCCCAGTCATTCTCTCTGCCTGCTTAACTGCTAGGGAGGGCAAAGAGCTATGTGGTGAATAAAATGTTAGTTTTTTACTTCTCAAGCAAAAGTTTATTATTTTCTCTGGCAGAAAGTTTATTATTTTCTCTGGCAGAAAGTTTATTATTTTCTCTGGCAGAAAAGGGATGAAGATTTCTGCAAGAAGGATGATGATCTTAGCACTTTGTAACTAAGATCTACTGCTGTTCTCACAAGGCCTGAAGAGTATTGGAAAACTTCAATTGGGAGAACAGTTTGCAGGCTAAGCTGCATATGAGGTATGTTCAGTCTATATTTTTCTAGACAGACTGTGTTAAATCTAGAAAAGGCTGGCAATATCCCCATGAGGAAAGGGTAAGCTGTATTCAGATACTTTAATAGGAATTTCAGCTTGCTTGAAGGGCTCATTAGTTACTGGTGATACTGTTAGGAAAAAACGTTTTGTTTTTTGATGCATTTATAACGTTTTTTGAATGGACTAAAGGGGTCATTGTGGCTTGGTTTTGAGTTTTGTAACTTACATGGTTAATTAAGAGACACTCTGGTGTTTCTCTGTTAGGCCTCAAAACATCGAGTGAGGTGGGAGGGGCCTATTTTCGCACTTCAGTTGCACAGTTTCCTTTCCTCTGAGACATATTACTGCTTCTCCTGTCGTTTCTGCTGTGTTTGAGGGTTGTTAAAGAAGTTTTTCCCCCCACAAATCGTTCTGAAGGGCAGGTAGGAGCCACAGCAGAGCTGTGGCATGGTGCTGAAAGTCTTTTTTTACTGGGTTTAACATTTTTTCAATCAGTTTTTGCCATTAAAGGGTTAATTGTTTATTTGCATAGCTGTGCAAAGTTACTAAGCCTTTATAATGCTACTGTAAAAATGTTGTTAAGTTTACTGCTTTTTTACACTGTTTTGCAGAACTGGTGCAGCTTTTTTTCTCTTAAAGGCACAGTACCGTTTTATTTCTAAGTGTTTTTTATTTTGATTACAGTGTTTTCCAAGCTTGCTTGTTACATTACTAGCCTGTTTAACATGTCTGACTCCAAGGAAAATCCTTGTTTAATATGTTTGGAACCCCCTCTTAGAATGTGTCCCAACTGTACTGATATGTCTATAAATTATAAAGAACATATATTAGCACTTAAAAATAGAGCAATAGATGATTCTCAGTCAGAAGTAAATGAGGGTTCGCCATCTAGCTCTCCCCAAGTGTCACAACCAGTAACGCCCGCACAAGTGATGCCAAGTACCTCTAGTGCGTCAAATTCTTTTACTTTACAAGACATGGCCACAGTTATGAATACAACCCTCACAGAGGTTTTATCTAAACTGCCTGGTTTACAAGGAAAGCAGGACAGCTCTGGGTTTAGAAAAAATGCTGAGCCGTCTGACGCTTTAGTAGCTGTATCTGATATGCCCTCACATGCTCTGAAGTAGGGGTGAGGGATTTGTTATCTGAGGGAGAAATTTCGGATTCATTAAAGACGCTTCCTCAGACAGACTCTGATATGACGGCCTATAAATTTAAGCTTGAACACCTCCGCTTATTGCTCAGGGAGGTATTAGCGACTCTAGATGATTGTGACCCTATAGTGGTTCCAGAGAAATTGTGTAAAATGGATAAATACTTAGAGGTTCCTGTTTACACTGATGTTTTTCCAGTTCCTAAGAGGATTGTGAATATTATTACTAAGGACTGGGATAGGCCAGGTATTCCGTTCTCTCCCCCTCCTGTTTTTAAGAAAATGTTTCCCATATCTGACACCATGCGGGACTCGTGGCAGACAGTCCCTAAGGTGGAGGGAGCTATTTCTACTCTGTCTAAGCGTACAACTATACCTATCGAAGACAGTTGTGTTTTCAAAGATCCTATGGATAAAAAATTAGAGGGTCTCCTGAAGAAAATTTTTGTTCATCAGGGTTTTTCTCTTCAACCTATTGCATGCATTGTTCCTGTAACTACTGCAGCTGCTTTCTGGTTTGAGGCTCTAGAAGAGGCTCTTCCGATGGAGACTCCATTAGAGGAGATTATGGACAGAATCAAGGTCCTTAAGTTGGCTAATTCTTTTATTACAGATGCCGCTTTTCAACTGGCTAAATTAGCGGCAAAGAATTCAGGTTTTGCCATTTTAGCACGCAGGGCGTTATGGCTTAAGTCCTGGTCTGCTGATGTGTCATCCAAATCTAAACTTTTGAACATCCCTTTCAAAGGAAAGACCCTATTCGGGCCTGAACTGAAAGAGATTATTTCAGACATCACTGGAGGGAAAGGTCATGCCCTTCCTCAGGATAGATCTAATAAGATGAAGATCAAACAAAATAATTTTCGTTCCTTTCGGAACTTCAAGAGTAGTTCCGTTTCGGGTTCCTCTGCTGCAATGCAAGAGGGGAATTTTGCCCAATCCAAGTCAGTCTGGAGACCTAACCAGGCTTGGAACAAGGGCAAACAGGCCAAGAAGCCTGCAGCTGCCTCTAAGACAGCATGAAGGGGTAGCCCCCGATCCGGGACCGGATCTAGTAGGGGGCAGACTCTCTCTCTTCGCTCAGGCTTGGGCAAGAGATGTTCACGATCCCTGGGCTTTAGAAATTGTGTCCCAGGGATATCTTCTGGAATTCAAAGACTCCCTTCCACGGGGGAGATTTCATATTTCTCGATTGTCTGTAAACCAGACAAAGAGAGAGGCGTTCTTACGCTGTGTAGAAGATCTGCTCACCATGGGGGTGATCCGCCCAGTCCAAAAAGAGGAACAGGGACTAGGGTTCTACTCAAACCTGTTTGTGGTTCCCAAAAAAGATCGAACTTTCAGACCAATCTTGGATCTCAAAATTCTAAACAAGTTCCTCAGGGTTCCATCATTCAAGATGGAGACCATTCGGACTATTCTGCCTCTGATCCAGGAAGGTCAATATATGACTACCGTGGACTTAAAGGATGCGTATCTACACATCCCTATTCACAGAAATCATCATTAATTTCTCAGATTTGACTTTCTAAACAGGCATTACCAGTTTGTGGCTCTTCCCTTCGGGTTAGCCACGGCTCCAAGAATTTTCACAAAGGTGCTAGGGTCCCTTCTGGCGGTTCTACGACCTCAGGGCATAGCAGTGGCGCCTTATCTAGACGACATCTTAATTCAGGCGTCGACTTTTCAGCTAGCCAAGTCTCACACGGACATTGTGTTGGCTTTTCTGAGATCTCACAGGTGGAAGGTGAACATAAAAAAGAGTTCTCTCTTCCCTCTCACAAGAGTTTCCTTTCTGGGGACTCTGATAGATTCGGTAGAAATGAAAATATTTCTGACGGAAGTCAGAAAATCAAAACTCTTAACCACTTGCCGAACTCTTCATTCCATTCCTCGGCCATCTGTGGCTCAGTGTATGGAGGTAATCTGACTCATGGTAGCGGCAATGGACATAGTTCCTTTTGCCCGCTTACACCTCAGACCACTGCAACTATGCATGCTCAAACAGTGGAATGGGGATTATGCAGATTTATCTCCTCAACTGCATCTGGACCAGGAGACCAGAGATTCTCTTCTCTGGTGGTTGTCTCAGGACCACCTGTCTCAGGGAATGTACTTCCACAGGCCAGAGTGGCTCATTGTAATGACAGATGCCAGCCTGCTAGGCTGAGGTGCAGTCTGGAACTCCCTGAAAGCACAGGGCTTATGGTCTCAGGAGGAATCTCTTCTTCCGATAAACATCCTAGAACTCAAGGCACTTCAGGCATGGCCTCAGCTTGCAGCAGCCAAATTCATCAGGTTTCAGTCGGACAACATCACGACTGTAGCTTATATCAATCATCACAGAGGAACAAGGAGTTCTCTAGCGATGATGGAGGTAACCAAGATAATCCGATGGGCAGAGGATCACTCTTGCCATCTCTCAGCTATCCACATTCCAGGAGTAGAGAACTGGGAGGCGGATTTTCTAAGTCGTCAGATTTTTCATCTGGGGGAGTGGGAACTCCATCCGGAGGTATTTGCTCAGCTTATTCAGCTATGGGGCACACCAGAATTGGATCTGATGGTGTCGGATCAGAATGCCAAACTTCCTCGTTACGGGTCCAGGTCCCGGGATCCCAAGGCGGTACTGATAGATGCTCTAGCAGTACCTTGGTCCTTCAATTTGACCTACGTATTTCCACTGCTTTCTCTCCTTCCACGTCTGGTTGCCAGAATCAAGCAGGAGAGAGCTTCAGTGATTCTGATAGCACCTGCATGGCCACGCAGGACTTGGTATGCAGACCTAGTGGGCATGTCCTCGGTTCCACCGTGGACCCTGCCAATGAGGCGGGACCTTCTAATCCAAGGTCTGTTCTCACATCCAAATCTAGTTTCTCTGCGTCTGACTGCTTGGAGATTGAACGCCTAGTTCTATCAAAGCGTGGGTTCTCTGAGTCGGTCATTGATACCCTGATTCAGGCTAGAAAGCCTGTCACCAGGAAGATCTATCATAAGATTTGGCGCAAATATCTTTATTGGTGTGAATCCAAGGGTTACTCGTGGAGTAAGATTAGGATTCCTAGAATATTGTCTTTTCTCCAAGAGGGTTTGGAGAAGGGATTATCAACTAGTTCTCTAAAAGGAAAAATATCTGCTTTGTCTATTCTACTACACAAACGTCTGGCAGATGTCCCAGACGTTCAAACTTTTAGTCAGGCTTTGGTCAGAATTAAGCCTGTATTTAAGCCTGCTGCTCCGCCTTGGAGCCTAAACTTAGTCCTTAGAGTTCTTCAAGGGGTTCCGTTTGAACCTATGCATTACATAGATATTAAATTTCTATCTTGGAAAGTTTTGTTCTTAGTTGCTATCTCTTCAGCTCAAAGAGTTTCTGAGCTATCTGCTTTACAGTGTGATTCCCCTTATCTTATTTTCGATTCAGATAAGGTGGTTTTGCGTACCAAACCTGGTTTTCTTCCTAAGGTTGTTTCTAATAAGAATATGAATCAAGAGATTGTTGTTCCTTCTCTGTGTCCTAATCCTTCATCAAAGAAGGAACGTCTGTTGCACAATCTTGATGTGATTTGTGCTTTAAAGTTCTACTTACAAGCAACCAAAGATTTCCGTCAAACATCTTCATTGTTTGTTGTTTATTCTGGTAAGCGGAGAGGCCAAAAGGCTACGGCTACCTCTCTTTCCTTTTGGCTGAAAAGCATCATCCGTTTAGCCTATGAGGCTGCTGGACAGCAGCCTCCTGAAAGAATTACTGCTCATTCTACTAGAGCTGTGGCTTCCACATGGGCTTTAAAAATGAGGCTTCTGTTGAACAGATTTGTAAGGCGGCGACTTGGTCTTCGCTTCATACTTTTTCCAAATTTTCCAAATTTTATACTTTTGCTTCTTCGGAGGCTATTTTTGGGAGAAAGGTTCTACAAGCAGTGGTGCCTTCTGTTTAAGGTCCCTGTCTTGTCCCTCCCTTCATCCCTGTCCTAAAGCGTTGGTATCCCACAAGTAAGGATGAATATGTGGACTCGATACATCTTACAAGAGAAAACATAATTTATGCTTACCTGATAAATTTATTTCTCTTGTGATGTATCGAGTCCACGGCCCGCCCTGTTTATTACGACAGGCATATATATTTTTATTTTTTAAACTTTCAGTCACCACTGCACCCTATGGTTTCTCCTTTTTCTTCCTAGCCTTCAGTCGAATGACTGGGGGGTGGAGCTAAGGGGGGAGCTATATAGACAGCTCTGCTGTGGGTGCTCTCTCTGCCACTTCCTGTAGGGAAGGAGAATATCCCACAAGTAAGGATGAATCCGTGGACTCGATACATCACAAGAGAAATAAATTTATCAGGTAAGCATAAATTATGTTTTTTTGCAGGAAACTGTCTATATATTCAGACAGTTTGTCGGTGAGGCTATTAATACCTGCAATAATAGGCCTACCTGGGGGTTTTGTTGGGTTCTTATGTATTTTTGGAAGATGGTAGTAGTAGGGGGCCAAGGGGACTGTTAAATATTTTTTTGAGGAGGATATCTATATGCCGTCTGCACAAAAAGAATACATTTTAATGCTAATTGAGTTTATTTTAAAACATAATTATTTTACATTTTTAGACAATTTTTATCTACAAACCAAAGGGACGGCCATGGGCACCAGGTTTGCCCCCAGCTTTGCAAACTTATTTATGGGATATTTTGAAAATAAGTATATATTCAATTCAAGCTGGAGGGGCAACCTGATGTTCTATGGCCGTTATATAGATGATTTGTTATTTATATTTAAAGGTACACAGGATGAGGCTAGGCAGTTTTGTTCTTTCCTTAATGACAACTCAATGGGTATTCAGTTCACTTCCAATATACAAACAGACACTATAGATTTTTTAGATTTGATTCTAACCAGAGATAGAGATTTTAATATTTGCACATCTACTTATTTTAAAACAGTTGACTGTAACAATTTCCTACATTATACAAGTAATCACCATAGACAATGGAAGAACAATATACCATTCAGTCAATTTTGTAGAATAAAAAGACATTGTAGTTTGGAAGAAAAATTTCATGAACAATCTGGTATTTTAATAGAAAGGTTTAGAAAGAAAGGATATCCCTTAGAAATAATCACTAATGGCTATAAAAAAGCATGTACAATTGATAGACCTTCTTTGCTCCATACGATAAAGAAGTCTGATAAATTGGGAATTTGTAAGAGTAACAATAATATGAATCAACCATGTTTTGTAACCCAATACAACTCGGACCACAAATCCATTAAAAAAGTGTTGGAGAAGCACTGGCGCATTTTACTTAAAGACCCAATTTTAAAGAAGAATTTAAATACCTCACCCAATATTGTTTTCAGAAGGGCACCTACAATAAAACAAACCCTGGCTCCCAGTAAAGTAGTCGTCTCAAAAAAGGCCATCACAAATATATCTTCATTTAAGAATAGAAGTCACAAAGGCACTTTCAGATGTGGTAAAACAAGATGTTTTATGTGCAAATTTATACCACATGGTGCCAAAAGCATCAGTTCCTACACCACTGGAGAAACACATAAAATTGGAGAACACTTAAACTGCAGTTCCTCTTTTGTGATTTATGTGCTATCCTGTAAGTGTGGTTTACAATATTTAGGACACACGACACGAAATATACGCACAAGGTGGGGGGAACATCACCACAACATCAGAAAGCAGTCAGATAAACATAGTGGGCGCCATGTACTAAGCTTCGAAGTGACCGTCCGTCTGTATTTCCGCGTCAAAATTCGCTCACGATCTGCTTCTCGTATGTACCAATCTGCGATCTGGTCGAAAAACCACTATTTTCATCAGCGATCGTAATTTTACGCAACTGATCGTTCCGAAGCCTTTTTCCACTTACTACATGTTCGATCGCACGTAAATTCGCTGTAATCGGAAATTATGAATGTTACAACTAATCCGTCCGCTCCAACTTTCACTGTAACTTCACGTGATTTGCTTCACGACCATTTAGGTAGCGAATACAATAGAAAACTATAGGGCGTCTCAACCTGACGCCAGGTAGAAGTACTTAAGTGAAAGGACTAGACTACTATTGTAGCATTATTGGTTTTTGGATCACTGAATGAAGATGGAGACACTTTTACACATGTTTCTTTTCCGATTAATTCAATTATGAGGAAGAAGGGCTATACAGGCACCGGTTGACAACTTGCAAAGAAGGAGAGGTAGAAGAATCAGAGTCCCTAGAGTTTTCCTTCCACGTATGGGTTTGGAAAGCATTTCTGATCGAGAGATTATCCAGAGATTCCGTTTGGACAGAGAAGCTATTATGAAACTTTACTATGAAATAGCTGAATACCTGGAACCTATGACAGCGCGTTCACAAGCCATACCCGGACTATTAAAACTGTTGGCAGCCTTACACTTTTTTGCCACCGGTTCATTCCAAGCTGTGTCTAGCGTTATAATTGGCATCAGCCAGTCTGCTTTTTCGAGGCACCTAACCAAAGTTATTGATGCTTTGATGGTCGTCTTTCCAAGGTACGTGTGCCTTCCAGCGACTCCAGAAGAGTGGCAATCTGTGAAGTCTAATTTTTATAGAATGGCCGGAATGCCCAATGTACTTGGAGCCATCGATTGCACCCATGTTGCAGTCAAACCATCCCGAGAACGTGAGGACGTTTTCCGGAACAGAAAACAGTACCATTCCCTCAATGTTCAGATGGTGTGTGACCATAACATGAAAATAATCAGTGTCCGTTCCAACTTCCCTGGATATTGCCATGATTCGTATATCTTGCGTCAGTCTGGGTTATATCGGAAGTTTGAGGAGGGAGAGATGCCTGAAGGATGGCTGTTAGGTAATTATATTATGTGATGTTATGTTACAGTATTATTATAATTGTCAAACGTAATTTATGTCATGCATTGTGATGATAGATTTAACTAAAAAACATAGGCCTAGATTTAGAGTTTGGCGGTAGCCGTGAAAACCAGCGTTAGAGGCTCCTAACGCTGGTTTAGGCTACCGCCGGTATTTGGAGTCACTCAAAATAGGGTCTAACGCTCACTTTTCAGCTGCGACTTTTCCATACCGCAGATCCCCTTACGTAAATTGCGTATCCTATCTTTTCAATGGGATTTTTCTAACTCCGGTATTTAGAGTCGTTTCTGAAGTGAGCGTTAGACATCTAACGACAAAACTCCAGCCGCAGGAAAAAAGTCAGTAGTTAAGAGCTTTCTGGGCTAACGCCGGTTTCTAAAGCTCTTAACTACTGTACTCTAAAGTACACTAACACCCATAAACTACCTATGTACCCCTAAACCGAGGTCCCCCCACATCGCCGACACTCAAAAATTTTTTTTTAACCCCTAATCTGCCGACCGCCACCTACGTTATACTTATGTACCCCTAATCTGCTGCCCCTAACACCGCCGACCCCTATATTATATTTATTAACCGCTAATCTGCCCCCCTCAACGTCGCCTCCACCTGCCTACACTTATTAACCCCTAATCTGCCGACCGGACCTGAGCGCTACTATAATAAAGTTATTAACCCCTAATCCGCCTCACTAACCCTATCATAAATAGTATTAACCCCTAATCTGCCCTCCCTAACATCGCCGACACCTAACTTCAAACATTAACCCCTAATCTGCCGACCGAATCTCGCCGCTATTCTAATAAATGTATTAACCCCTAAAGCTAAGTCTAACCCTAATACTAACACCCCCCTAAGTTAAATATAATTTAAATCTAACGAAATTAATTAACTCTTATTAAATAAATTATTCCTATTTAAAGCTAAATACTTACCTGTAAAATAAACTCTAATATAGCTACAATATAAATTATAATTATATTATAGCTATTTTAGGATTTATATTTATTTTACAGGTAACTTTGTATTTATTTTAACCAGGTACAATAGCTATTAAATAGTTAAGAACTATTTAATAGCTAAAATAGTTAAAATAATTACAAATTTACCTGTAAAAGAAATCCTAACCTAAGTTACAAATAAACCTAACACTAGACTATCAATAAATTAATTAAATAAACTACCTACAATTAACCTAACACTACACTATCAATAAATTAATTAAATACAATTGCTACAAATAAATACAATTAAATAAACTAGCTAAAGTACAAAAAATAAAAAAGAACTAAGTTACAAAAAATAAAAAAATATTTACAAACATAAGAAAAATATTACAACAATTTTAAACTAATTACACCTACTCTAAGCCCCCTAATAAAATAACAAAGCCCCCCAAAATAAAAAAATGCCCTACCCTATTCTAAATTACTAAAGTTCAAAGCTCTTTTACCTTACCAGCCCTGAACAGGGCCCTTTGCGGGGCATGCCCCAAGAAATACAGATCTTTTGCCTGTAAAAAAAAACATACAATACCCAAGCCCCCCAACATTACAACCCACCACCCACATACCCCTAATCTAACCCAAACCCCCCTTAAATAAACCTAACACTAAGCCCCTGAAGATCATCCTACCTTGTCTTCACTATACCAGGTTCACCGATCGGTCCAGAAGAGCTCCTCCGATGTCCTGATCCAAGCCCAAGCGGGGGGCTGAAGAGGTCCATGATCCGGCTGAAGTCTTCATCCAAGCGGGGCAGAAGAGGTCTTCCATCCGATTGAAGTCTTCATCCAAGCGGCATCCATCCGGAGCGAAGCGGCAGCATCCTGAAGACCTCCACCGCGGAACATCCATCCTGGCCGACGACTGAACGACAAATGGCGGTTCCTTTAAATGACGTCATCCAAGATGGCGTCCCTCGAATTCCGATTGGCTGATAGGATTCTATCAGCCAATCGGAATTAAGGTAGGAATATTCTGATTGGCTGATGGAATCAGCCAATCAGAATCAAGTTCAATCCGATTGGCTGATCCGATCAGCCAATCAGATTGAGCTCGCATTCTATTGGCTGTTCCGATCAGCCAATAGAATGCAAGCTCAATATGATTGGCTGATTGGTGAATCGGTGAACCTGGTATAGTGAAGACAAGGTAGGATGATCTTCAGGGGCTTAGTGTTAGGTTTATTTAAGGGGGGTTTGGGTTAGATTAGGGGTATGTGGGTGGTGGGTTGTAATGTTGGGGGGCTTGGGTATTGTATGTTTTTTTTTACAGGCAAAAGATCTGTATTTCTTGGGGCATGCCCCGCAAAGGGCCCTGTTCAGGGCTGGTAAGGTAAAAGAGCTTTGAACTTTAGTAATTTAGAATAGGGTAGGGCATTTTTTTATTTTGGGGGGCTTTGTTATTTTATTAGGGGGCTTAGAGTAGGTGTAATTAGTTTAAAATTGTTGTAATATTTTTCTTATGTTTGTAAATATTTTTTTATTTTTTGTAACTTAGTTCTTTTTTATTTTTTGTACTTTAGCTAGTTTATTTAATTGTATTTATTTGTAGCAATTGTATTTAATTAATTTATTGATAGTGTAGTGTTAGGTTAATTGTAGGTAATAGTAGGTAGTTTATTTAATTTATTTATTGATAGTGTATAGGTTTATTTGTAACTTAGGTTAGGATTTCTTTTACAGGTAAATTTGTAATTATTTTAGCTATTAAATAGTTCTTAACTATTTAATAGCTATTGTACCTGGTTAAAATAAATACAAAGTTACCTGTAAAATAAATATAAATCCTAAAATAGCTATAATATAATTATAATTTATATTGTAGCTATATTAGGGTTTATTTTACAGGTAAGTATTTAGCTTTAAATAGGAATAATTTATTTAATAAGAGTTAATTAATTTCGTTAGATTTAAATTATATTTAACTTAGGGGGGTGTTAGTGTTAGAGTTAGACTTAGCTTTAGGGGTTAATACATTTATTAGAATAGCGGTGAGCTCCAGTCGGCAGATTAGGGGTTAATGTTTGAAGTTAGGTGTCGGCGATGTTAGGGAGGGCAGATTAGGGGTTAATACTATTTATGATAGGGTTAGTGAGGTGGATTAGGGGTTAATAACTTTATTATAGTAGCGCTCAGGTCCGGTCGGCAGATTAGGGGTTAATAAGTGTAGGCAGGTGGAGGCGACGTTGTGGGGGGCAGATTAGGGGTTAATAAATATAATATAGGGGTCGGCAGTGTTAGGGGCAGCAGATTAGGGGTACATAGGGATAATGTAAGTAGCGGCGGTTTACGGAGCGGCAGATTAGGGGTTAATAATAATATGCAGGGGTCAGCGATAGCGGGGGCAGCAGAATAGCGGTTAATAAGTGTAAGGTTAGGGGTGTTTAGACTCGGGGTACATGTTAGAGTGTTAAGTGCAGACGTAGGAAGGGTTACCGCATAGCAAACAATGGGGCTGCGTTTAGAGCTGAACGCGGCTTTTTTGCAGGTGTTAGGTTTTTTTTCAGCTCAAACAGCCCCATTGTTTCCTATGGGGGAATCGTGCACGAGCACGTTTTTGAGGCTGGCCGCGTCCGTAAGCAACTCTGGTATCGAGAGTTGAAGCTGCGTTAAAAATGCTCTACGCTCCTTTTTTGGAGCCTAACGCAGCCTTTATGTGGACTCTCAATACCAGAGTTATTTTTATGGTGCGGCCAGAAAAAAGCCGGCGTTAGTTTTTCGGGTCGGTACCGACAAAACTCCAAATCTAGCGGATAGTTAATTCTCATTGAAATTATCGTCTTTATCATCTTTGAAATGTTAATACTTTTTAATTTTTTTCATAGGGGACGCTGGTTATTTCAGTAGAGAATGGTTATTCACACCCTATAACAATCCTCGAAGAAGATGTGAGGTGAAATTCAACGAGGCACACAGATCCACCCGAGGAATCATCGAGAGAGCATTTGGATTGTTAAAAATGCGCTTTTGTTGTCTTGACCACTCAGGTGGTGTCATGCAGTATGAAGGTTGCAAAAATTATTCTTGTATGCTGCATTCTCCATAACATTGCAATAAGAAGAGGAATTGAAATTGATGATGAAGAAGAAATATCATTTGAGAACTTCCCTGAGGTCATCTGTAATGATGCACCAACAAGACAGGCCATTAATGCCAAAAATTATGTTGCAGAGAACTATTTTAAGGATTGATTTCATCAAAAGATTGTAATCACAGGACTTCTATATTTTGGTCTTTTGAATAAAAAACTAAATTTTCACTTTCTAAATAAAATCTTTTTTTTTTCATCATATACTTGTGTGATTTTTTATTTGTTCTAAGATTTCTGGGAAAATGCACATTCTTATACATGTCAGCAGCCAGACGTTGCCGCTTGTCTGACGATTATGACACCTAGATCGTCACGTGGGTAAAGAACTAAACCAATCAGGTCGCAGACTGCTTCTTAACTTTGCTCTTTCGCGCCGAACGAAGCTTCAAAGTTATCAATAATCCGATTGTCTGCGACACACAATAGACGCAAAATTTTACGGCTTGGTTTTTAGTACATTCATGTAACGAAGTGCCATTCGCATGGTGCGAATGCCGGCGAGTTATTTCGATACGGTCTGTGCGAAAAAATTGACGCCTTAGTACATGGTGCCCAGTGTGTCTAGACACTATTGCCAGGAACACATAAGGGAAAAATGTCCATTTACTATCACACCAATAGAAAGCATCCCAGGGTCCAACAAATATAATAGATTTACAAAGTTGCGCCAACGTGAAACGTTTTGGATATATGTTTGGTACCCTGTTCCCTACCGGACTTAACAAAGTTATTGATTCTGCAGCATATTAATAGGATATATCACCTCTTAGTATATGTATTAGTATCCGTTTGGGACATTTCAATATACACATGTTTTATAATAAGGACTGACACTAGTATCACTGCATATTTCACTGGCCCTTACACTTTATAGATATTGAGATAGGCGTATTACTTAGCAACAAACCAGGGTTATATCACCATTTTAATAGATAGTAGTACTTTTAGGGTATTCACATGTATTTTGGAACATTAATAATTAAAGTTGGTCCTCATCACATGTAGTTACGTCTACAGCACTTATATTAGTACCCCCAATCTTTTTTATTAAATAAATATATTTATTAACAAGCATCTTGAATAAAGGTGAAAAACACTTCTCATTATATTTTAATCTATTTACGTATTGGCATCAACAACCAATAAGGCACTTAAATTTATTCACCTCACTATCACAGTGCACTTTAATATTAGGGTTTATATAGAATTTATATCACCTTTTGTTGTAATTACATATAATATATTTTAGTATTAATTAATAATCAATTGTGACATATATATTTTTATATATATTTTTTTATATATTAATATTTATATATTTAGTTTTATCTTATTAATAGTTACACTTGTTCTATCACATATGAGGTATATTAAATGAAATGTGTATATTTTTAGATGGGATAAAATCGTATTATTAAAAGAAACATTTAGGTCATCGTTATTGCACTTTATTATAACATAATTCATTTTATATATCTTTTTTTTATATGGTTAGTATATCAATTCATAAGGTTTTTTTTATTATTAATTATAAATTCAATATAGTACAAGCTTTATAATGTTCACTATTTACACACTTGGTTATATATTATATCATGTCAATAATGTTATAAGTGCAATTTGTATTTAGATTTGGGGGAAACTGTTTTTGTATTTCAGGATTTGTGTTATCCCTGTTAACATTTTTTGGTTAGGTAGGGGTGTTATGTTTTATATATATATATTTATAAAAACAGAATTATGTATTACCAGATTTATTGCCTTTGTTCAATGGTACCCAAAAATGCCCGATTAGCACAAGAATATCTACTTCGGGTCGTTAACATATATCAGATGTATAAGGCAGCGGAGTCTAGAGGATTTCTAACAATGCAGGGCATCGGTATGTTGTTGTAATATATGAGAGCTGAGTTCCACAATCTAGTTATCATTTCTCATAAACCTGTTTACAGCATAGGTACCAAAAGCTTGACAATGCAATGGTCTAATACATTACCACAAAAAACAACGATACATCTGGATATTTTACAACAAGTATCGTAACTAGTAAGATCCTCAGTCTAAATCTAACTCGCATGGATCTAGAGAGTACAGCTTGTGTTAACAGCTCTTTTTTGCAAGTATCTTAAGAGTTAATAGGGTAACTTGTTCAGCGGCAAAATTTATTACACCCCCCCCCCCCGTTTTTAGTAGCCTCTGATTGGTTAGGAGATACACTCCCATTGTGGGAGTATCTAATGACATGTTTGTGTATGGTAGTAAAACTGCAATATAAGCCGGTGAATGTTCATTGTCAAATATGCCTGATGAAATGGCCGTTAGAGCCGAGAAACGCGTATTGCCATATGCTCACCCTAAGGATTGTATTTTGCATGAAGCTGCATGTTACAGCAATAAAGAATTGTGATTTTAATTCATGGTTTTGATCCTTATTTGGTGAAGCTTCCTACTACCATACACCTGTTCCTGAAGAAAGTGGAGACCGGAGGGAGCCAGCTGGTTAGCTCTAATAACCAGCCTGTGTCTACAAGCACATAGGTGTGCTCTGATAAATTGTGAGTACCCTGCACAAAGAATTTGTTGCTGCTTGTGTCATTATCCAATACAGATACACACATTTGGGTTCCTCTCTTGTGTTTGCATATCTTTAAATTTGTTTATTACGGATGCTTCTCTGCAGATCACTAAATTGGCGGCTAAGAGTTCAGGTTTTGCCATCTTAGCACGCAGAGCTTTATGGTTGAAGTCTTGGTCTGCGGATGTGTCTTCCAAGTCTAAGCTTTTGGCTATTCCTTACAAGAGGTCCCTGTTCGGCCTGACTTGAAGGAAATTATTTCTGATATCACAGTAGGCAAGGGTCATCTCCTCCCTCAGGATAAAAAATTCAAACAGAGAGGGCGACAGAGTAATTTTCGTTCCTTTTGAAATTTCAAGGGAGTTCCCTCTTCCTCTTCTGCTAAACAGGAAGGGAATTATTCCCAAACCAAGTCCACTTGGAGACCCAACCAGTCTTGGAACAAAGGTAAACAATCCAAGAAACCAGCTGCTACTAACAAGTCAGCATGAAGGATTGGCCCCCAATCCGGGACCGGATCTAGTAGGGGGCAGACTTTCTCTGTTTATCCATGCTTGGATTAGAGATGTTCAGGATCCCTGGACACTGGAAATTGTGCCTCAAGGGTATCAGTTGGAGTACAGAAATTCTCCCCCCAGAGGAAGGTTTCTACTCTCTCGATTATCTGTAGACCAGATAAAGAGAGGCGTTCTTACGTTGTGTAGGAGACCTCTTTTCCATGGGAGTAATATGTCCCGTTCCAATATGGGAACAGGGACAGGGGTTTTATTCAAATCTGTTTGTAGTTCCCAAAAAGGAGGGAACGTTCTGACCCATTTTAGACCTCAAAAGTCTAAATAAGTTTCTCAGGGTTCCATCTTTCAAGATGGAAACTATTCGTACCATTCTTCCATTGATCCAGGAGGGTCAATTTATTACTACCATGGATCTAAAGGATGCATATCTACATGTTCCTATCCACAAAGATCATCACCAGTTCCTCCGTTTTGCTTTTCTGGACAAACATTTTCAGTTCATGGCTCTTCCTTTCGGTCTGGCCACGGCGCCCAGAATTTTCACAAAGGTTCTTGGGTTCTGCTGGCGGTTCTCAGGCTGCGAGGCATTGCAGTGGCGCCCTATCTGGACGATATTCTGATCCAGGCGTCATCTTACCAGCTAACAAAGTCTCATACCGACATTGTTCTGTCCTTTCTAAGGACTCACGGGTGGAAAGTGAATCTAGAAAAGAGTTTGTTAGTTCCACAGACCAGGGTTCCTTTCTTGGGAACTCTAATCGACTCTCAATCCATGAAGATCTTTTTGACGGACGTCAGAAAGTTAAAGATTCTGAATACATGCAGAACCCTTCAGTCCAATCCTTGGCCGTCAGTGGCTCAGTGCATGGAGGCAATTGGATTGATGGTAGCGGCAATGGACATCATTCCGTTTGCTCGTTTTCATCTCAGATCTCTATAACTGAGCATGCTAAGACAGTGGAATGGAGATTATGCAAATTTTTCTCCTCAAATAGATCTAGATCAGGAGACAAGGGACTCTCTCCTATGGTGGTTGTCACCGGATCATCTGTCAAAGGGGACATGCTTCCGCAGACTCTCATGGGTGATAGTGACAACGGACGCCAGCCTGATAGGATGGGGGGCAGTCTGGAACTCCCTGAGGGCTCAGGGTGTATGGACTTGATCGGAGTCTCTACTTCCCATCAATATCCTGGAGCTGAAAGCAATATTCAATGCGCTTCAGGCTTGGCCTCAGTTGGCCTTGGCCAAATTCATCAGATTCCAGTCGGAAAACATTACGACTGTAGCTTACATCAATCATCAGGGAGGAACAAGAAGTTCTTTAGCGATGCCAGAAGTAGCCAGGATAATTCAGTGGGCGGAGGCTCACTCTTGTTGTCTGTCAGCAATCTACATCCCAGGAGTGGAAAACTGGGAAGCGGATTTTCTGAGCAGACAGACTTTTCATCTGGGGGAATGGGATCTCCATCTGGAGGTATTTGCCAACCTGATTCTCAAGTGGGGCAGGCTGGAGTTGGATCTTATGGCATCTCGCCAGAATGCCAAACTTCCAAGATACGGGTCCAGGTCCAGGGATCCCCAGGCCGAACTGATACATGCCTTGGTCGTTCAACCTAGCTTATGTGTTCCCTCCATTTGCTCTCCTTCCTCGGGTGATTGCTGGAGTCAAACCGGAGATGGCTTCGGTGATCCTCATCGCTCCTGCGTGGCCTCGCAGGACTTGGTATGCCGATCTGGTGGACATGTCATCTCAGCCACCGTGGAAGCTTCCACTGAGGAAAGACCTTCTCATTCAGGGACCCTTCCATCATCCGAATCTAGTTTCTCTGCAGCTAACTGCTTGGAGATTGAACGCTTGATTTTATCTAAGCGAGGATTCTCTGATTCGGTCATTGATACCTTGATTCAGGCACGAAAGCCTGTTACTAGAAAGATTTACCATAAGATATGGTGTAAATATCTTTATTGGTGCGAATCCAAGGGCTACTCTTGGAGTAGGGTTAGGATTCCCAGGATTTTGTCTTTTCTCCAAGAAGGATTGGAGAAAGGATTGTCAGCAAGTTCCTTAAAGGGACAGATTTCTGCTTTGTCTATTTTGCTTTGTGTCTGGCAGATGTGCCAGATGTTCAGATTTGTCAGGCTCTGACTAGAATCAGGCCTGTGTTTAGACCAATTGCTCCTGCTTAGAGTTTGAATTTAGTTCTTAATGTTCTTCAAGGGGTTCCGTTTGAACCTATGCATTCCATAGATATTAAGTTGTTATCTTGGAAGGTTTTATTTTTGGTTGCTATTTCTTCTGCTCGCAGAGTTTCTGAGCTTTCGGCATTACAATGTGATTCTCCTTATCTTGTTTTCCATGTCGATAAGGTAGTGTTACGTACCAAACCTGGTTTTCTTCCTAAGGTTGTTTCTAATAAAATATTAATCAGGAAATTGTTGTTCCTTCCCTGTGTCCTAATCCTTCTAAGAAAGAGCGTCTGTTACATAATTTGGACGTGGTCCGTGCCTTGAAGTTCTACTTGCAGGCGACTAAGGAATTTCGTCAATCGCCTTCCTTGTTTGTCGTTTTTTTCAGGGAAACGTAGGGGTCAGAAAGCTACGGCTACCTCTCTTTCCTTTTGGCTGAAGAGTATCATCCATTTTGCATATGAGACTGCTGGACAGCAGCCTCCTGAACGAATTACGGCTCACTCCACTAGGGCGGTGGCTTCCTCATGGGCATTCAAAAATGATGCTTCTGTTGAAAAGATTTGCAAAGCTGCAACTTGGTCGTCTCTTCACACTTTTTCCAAATTTTACAAATTCGATACTTTTGCCTCGTCTGAGGCTGTTTTCTGGCCGCACCATAAAATTAACTCTGGTATCGAGAGTCCCAAAAAATGCTGCGTTAGGCTCCAAAAAAGGAGCTTAGAGCATTTTTACCGCAAATGCAACTCTCGATACCAGCGGTGCTTACGGACGCGGCCAGCCTCAAAAACGTGCTCGTGCACGATTCTCCCATAGGAAATAATGGGGCTGTTTGAGCTAAAAAAAAACCTAACACCTGCAAAAAAGCAGCGTTCAGCTCCTAACGCAGCCCCATTGTTTCCTATGGGAAAACACTTCCTACGTCTGCACCTAACACTCTAACATGTACCCCGAGTCTAAACACCCCTAACCTTACGCTTATTAACCCCTAATCTGCCGCCCCCGCTATCGCTGACCCCTGCATATTATTATTAACCCCTAATCTGCCGCTCCGTAAACCACCGCAACTTACATTATCCTTATGTACCCCTAATCTGCTGCCCCTAACACCGCCGACCCCTATATTATAATTATTAACCCCTAACCTGCCCCCCACAACGTCGCCGCCAGCTACTTACAATAATTAACCCCTAATCTGCCGACCGCAAAGCGCCGCCACCTACGTTATCCTTATGTACCCCTAATCTGCTGCCCCTAACACCGCCGACCCCTATATTATATTTATTAACCCCTAACCTGCCCCCCTCAACGTCGCCGACACCTGCCTACACTTATTAACCCCTAATCTGCCGAGCGGACCTGAGCGCTACTATAATAAAGTTATTAACCCCTAATCCGCCTCACTAACCCTATCATAAATAGTATTAACCCCTAATCTGCCCTCCCTAACATCGCCGACACCTAACTTCAATTATTAACCCCTAATCTGCCGACCGGAGCTCACTGCTATTCTAATAAATGTATTAACCCCTAAAGCTAAGTCTAACCCTAACACTAACACCCCCCTAAGTTAAATATAATTTTAATCTAACGAAATTAATTAACTCTTATTAAATAAATTATTCCTATTTAAAGCTAAATACTTACCTGTAAAAAAAAATCCTAATATAGCTACAATATAAATAATAATTACATTGTAGCTATTTTAGGATTAATATTTATTTTACAGGCAACTTGGTAATTATTTTAACTAGGTACAATAGCTATTAAATAGTTAAGAACTATTTAATAGTTACCTAGTTAAAATAATAACAAAATTACCTGTAAAATAAGTCCTAACCTAAGTTATAATTAAACCTAACACTACACTATCAATAAATTAATGAAATAAAATACCTACAATTACCTACAATAAAACCTAACACTACACTATCAATAAATAAATTAAATACAATTTCTACAAATAACTACAATTACATAAACTAACTAAAGTAAAAAAAATAAAAAAGAACTAAGTTACAAAAAATAAAAAAATATTTACAAACATAAGAAAAATATTACAACAATTTTAAACTAATTACACCTACTCTAAGCCCCCTAATAAAATAACAAAGACCCCCAAAATAAAAAAATGCCCTACCCTATTCTAAATTAATAAATTTAAAAGCTCTTTTACTTTACCAGCCCTGAACAGGGCCCTTTGCGGGGCATGCCCCAAGAAAATCAGCTCTTTTGCCTGTAAAAAAAAACATACAATACCCCCCCCCCCCAACATTACAACCCACCACCCACATACCCCTAATCTAACCCAAACCCCCCTTAAATAAACCTAACACTAAGCCCCTGAAGATCTTCCTACCTTGTCTTCACCTCACCGGGTATCACCGATCGGTCCTGGCTCCGATATCTTCATCCAACCCAAGCGGGGGCTAGACATCCACTGAAGAAGTCCAGAAGAGGGTCCAAAGTCTTCCTCCTATCCGGCAAGAAGAGGACATCCGGACCGGCAAACATCTTCATCCAAGCGGCATCTTCGATCTTCTTCCATCTGGTGCGGAGCGGGTCCATGTTGAAGCAGCCGACGCGGATCCATCCTCTTCTTCCGGCGTCTCCCGACGAATGACGGTTCCTTTAAGGGACGTCATCCAAGATGGCGTCCCTCGAATTCCGATTGGCTGATAGGATTCTATCAGCCAATCGGAATTAAGGTAGGAATATTCTGATTGGCTGATGGAATCAGCCAATCAGAATCAAGTTCAATCCGATTGGCTGATCCAATCAGCCAATCAGATTGAGCTCGCATTCTATTGGCTGTTCCGATCAGCCAATAGAATGCAAGCTCAATCTGATTGGCTGATTGGATCAGCCAATCGGATTGAACTTGATTCTGATTGGCTGATTCCATCAGCCAATCAGAATATTCCTACCTTAATTCCGATTGGCTGATAGAATCCTATCAGCCAATCGGAATTCGAGGGACGCCATCTTGGATGACGTCCCTTAAAGGAACCGTCATTCGTCGGGAGACGCCGGAAGAAGAGGATGGATCCGCGTCGGCTGCTTCAACATGGACCCGCTCCGCACCAGATGGAAGAAGATCGAAGATGCCGCTTGGATGAAGATGTTTGCCGGTCCGGATGTCCTCTTCTTGCCGGATAGGAGGAAGACTTTGGACCCTCTTCTGGACTTCTTCAGTGGATGTCTAGCCCCCGCTTGGGTTGGATGAAGATATCGGAGCCAGGACCGATCGGTGATACCCGGTGAGGTGAAGACAAGGTAGGAAGATCTTCAGGGGCTTAGTGTTAGGTTTATTTAAGGGGGGTTTGGGTTAGATTAGGGGTATGTGGGTGGTGGGTTGTAATGTTGGGGGGGGTATTGTATGTTTTTTTTTACAGGCAAAAGAGCTGATTTTCTTGGGGCATGCCCCGCAAAGGGCCCTGTTCAGGGCTGGTAAGGTAAAAGAGCTTTTAAATTTATTAATTTAGAATAGGGTAGGGCATTTTTTTTATTTTGGGGGTCTTTGTTATTTTATTAGGGGGCTTAGAGTAGGTGTAATTAGTTTAAAATTGCTGTAATATTTTTCTTATGTTTGTAAATATTTTTTTATTTTTTGTAACTTAGTTCTTTTTTATTTTTTGTACTTTAGTTAGTTTATGTAATTGTAGTTATTTGTAGAAATTGTATTTAATTAATTTATTGATAGTGTAGTGTTAGGTTTTATTGTAGGTAATTGTAGGTATTTTATTTAATTAATTTATTTATAGGGTAGTGTTAGGTTTAATTATAACTTAGGTTAGGACTTATTTTACAGGTAATTTTGTTATTATTTTAACTAGGTAACTATTAAATAGTTCTTAACTATTTAATAGCTATTGTACCTAGTTAAAATAATTACCAAGTTGCCTAGTAGGTGAATAAATAAAACAACCCATAAAAGGGGTACTAACAAGAGGAGCGGCATAAACGTATGCCTCACAGAGCGGGACGGGACCTTTCGTCGCCCGACAGATTAACACACTGGAGAATCACGTGGGGTCCAAGGTCCAATCGGCAGCAGCTGTGGAACCACGTCACAGGGGGAGCTGTCTCTGGAGATACCAATCAGCGTTTTTGACAAAGTGATAGGCAGGTATCCAGTCCCAGCCGAAAAGTAACCAAGTCAGCGATCCAGCCGAAGTCACCACACAGAGAGTGGCTTGACAAAAAAACTTAGTAGTTTATTAGAGTTTAAAATTGAATTGTATAACGTACAGAACCAAACAACGCGTTTCTCGACCCTCGGGTCGTTTCATCAGGCTTATACTGGACACTAGTAACCCGCGGCTGGATCGCCAACTTGGTTACTTTTTGGCTGGGACTGGATACCTGCCTATCACATTGTCAAGACCGCTGATTGGTATCTCCAGAGACAGCTCCCCCTGTGACGTGGTTCTGCAGCTGCTGCCGATTGGACCTTGGACCCCACGTGATTCTCCAGTGTGTTTGTCTGTCGGGTGACGAAAGGTCCCGTCCCGCTCTGTGAGGCATACGTTTATGCCGCTCCTCTTGTGAGTACCCCTTTTATGGGTTGTTTTATTTATTCACCTATATCCTCTGTATTTGGACGATACTGTCCCATAAGGCTCCTCTATCTTCTGCATAAGGCGCCTCTATCTTCTGTCTACACAGATTTATTGCTTCGATTCCACGTTTAAGAGTGCTGCCATCCCCCAAGAGTGATTTGCTGTTCCAAGAATATCCGCCTATCCAGAACTGTCAATACCTGTCATTTTGCGCACCTCATTTTGAGATACTTTTATCTCTATTTCAATTACATTAGTTCTCTGTTGTATATTATGTTCCACATGAAAAAATCATTAAAGGGACAGTCTAGGCCAAAATAAACTTTCATGATTCAGATAGAGCATGTAATTTTAAACAATTTTCCAATTTACTTTTATCTCCAATTTTGCTTTGTTCCCTTGGTATTCTTAGTTGAAAGCTTAACCTAGGAGGTTCATATGCTAATTTCTTAGACCTTGAAGCCCACCTCTTTCAGATTGCATTTTAACAGTTTTTCACCACTAGAGGGTGTTAGTTCACATATTTCATATAGATAACACTTTTCTCGTGCACGTGAAGTAATCTGGGAGCAGGCACTGATTGGCTAGACTGCAAGTCTGTCAAAAGAACTGAAATAAAGGGGTAGTTTGCAGAGGCTTAGATACAAGATAATCACAGAGGTTAAAAGTATATTATTATAACTGTGTTGGTTATGCAAAACTGGGAAATGGGTAATAAAGGGATCATCTATCTTTTAAAACAATAAAAATTCTGGTGTAGACTGTCCCTTTAAGTTTTTTTTTTTTACAAAATTTTCAGATACATTCTTTGATAAGCTCTGCAACCATAATATGAACAATTCCAGTATTGTTTTTGTGTAGTAGTAATTGTAGCTTTGGCGCCTGGTAATGCTAGGAGCTATGATGCTGTGCATGAATAAAATAACATAAGTTGTATCTGACACTAAATAGGTTGCTGACTTCTGTGAAAAGGTATTTGCATTCACTATTGTTCTGGTTCTTCTCACCCAATGTCCTTGAATGTTTCTAAAATTTGTCACTATAGTAACCTGGCCGTGCTTTAGTGGGGCCTTTTTAAGTGTACACAGGCTGCTTCTGGCACTGTCACAAGCCATGCCCAGTGCTTTGCAGTAACATCTCTGTAAGTATACCAACCTTCCTTTATTAATAGCAATGTGGTTATATCTACCATCATTTGCAGATATTTGTGTTTTAATGTGTGATTTTTAGCTTTTGCAAATCATAGGAAACAAAGTGATGCATCCTGTGATCTGTAGGTTATGTTGTAGCATAACTGAACATTGCTTTGTTCATTGGTAAAAGATTCACAGCTTTAAAACCCTGGCAAAAGAAGGTTACAGCTCAGACTCTAAAAATGATCGCAATAGTGAATAAATGGGTGAAACAGCGTGCACAGTATAATCTCATTAAAACAAATATGTATGTATTATATGGTGTGTGTTTTGTTCCAACACAAGTAACTTCTTGTTAGATGTTTGCTTTAATATCACAGTTTGTAGCTGTTTCTTTTGTTTATCGGCAGGTCTTTTAAATGCAGAAAAATGTTTTAAAGCTTGGAAATCTAAATTTTTTTTATTAATTTGGTACATTAAAACAGTTATTCACAGTCTGTTTTACTTTAGGGTACCCTTATTGTTGGATATCTATTATAACCCATCATACACACTCACATACACTCACACACACAAACACTCACTGACACACACACACACATACAAACAACCACATATACACACACACTTACATACACTCACTAATACTCGTACAAACACTCACATATGCATATACAAACAATCAAATATACACACACACTTACATACACTCACTAATACACGTACAAACACTCACATATGCATATACACACACTCACATACACACATACAAACAATCACATATACACACACAATTACATACACTCACTAATACACGTACAAACACTCACATATGCATATACACACACTCACATACACACATACAAACAATCACATATACACACACACTTACATACACTCACTAATACACGTACAAACACTCACATATACACACACTAACATACACACACTCACATATACATATACAAACACTCACATATACAAACACTCACATATACAAACACTCACATATACAAACACTCACATATACAAACACTCACATATACAAACACTCACATATACAAACACACATACAAACACTCACATATACAAACACACACATATACACACACTTACATACAATGTGTCATTAAAAACTGCATTTGTGGATCTTAGTTTTTTTTTTTTGTTGAAATCTTTTTATTGATTTTTCACATATTATGTAAAATGTACATGTAACATCATCAATAACAATAAATAAACAATCAAACAGTAACAATACAGTCTTCAAATTATTTCTCTCATTATACATTCAATTAGTACAATTCAAATCTTTTACTTTTTTCTCTCTAGATTCCTTACCCCATACTGTAACCTTCAAATCTCAGGGGTTATCGGATAGCATTCTGGACTAGCCTCCCATCTTACAATCTAATTTTTTTCCCTTCCTCCATATATTTATATCTCAGTTTAATTTTAATAATCTTAGTGATCTGGAACTCATCCTCCCCTGATATATTCCCTTACAGACCTTAGGTTCTGATGTTATCTAAGTGGCTAAGGTTCTAGCTCTATTTACCTTTTCTATATGCATAATATACGGTTCCCATTGTTGGATAAATTTGTTTCTAGTGTTCAGTATGGCTGCTGAGGCACTTGCCATATTGTAGTGATAGTTGATTCTCTTCTCGATATAATCAAATGTGGGGGGGTCTCCCCTCCAAAATTTAGCTATAGAGATCCTTACTATGGTACAAATCATTGCTACTAATTTATGGTGTCTTTTACTAATGTCTTCTGTAGAGAAGTGTAGTAAGGCTTGTTCTGGGGTTAGATCAATCTCAATCTCAAGGATATTTCCTAAATAAGCTGATGTCATGTCCCATATTCTTTTAACTTTCTCGCACTGCCACCACATATGTAAATATGTACCAGTCTCTCCACATCCCCTATAGCACATATGGGGATTATCTATCTGAGCATTGGTAAGTCTTGTGGGGTACATATACCATTTATATACAACCTTGATATAGTTTTCTTTTAGCAATGCATTTGGGGAGAATGAAAGGCCTCTATCAATGTTTGAAAGCCACGTCTCTAATGTCCAGGTCCTCTTTAAGTCCTGTTCCCATTTGGTCATAAAATGACTCTTCTCTTTGTTGATTCCCTCACTAAATAATGGGTATAATAGTGCAATTAATCCCTTCCCACGAGTATTGGACAGACATATTGTCTCTAATGTGGTGTTAGATGAGGGTTTATTTGATCCCATTATTTCTCGTACCCTAGATGTGAGCTGTAGGTAATGATACCATTCATTTTGTTCTGGGGTGCCTAATTCCTTGTATTGGGAAAAGGTCAGTATTTTATTGCTTATGAGTGTGTCCGCTATTCGATAAAGGCTCTTGTTTTCCCATTTCTTTTGGATATGTGTGCTAATGAGTGAAGTGATTGGAGCTAATGGTGTCAGTCTTGATCTAACATTAATTATGGGGTATGTCTTGGTTAGTTTATCCCAGATAAATGTGGTATGTCTAATCGAGACATATTCCTCAATATGCCAAGGTCGATGTTGTTTCGTCGCCCAGAGAATAGTGTCTAATCTTCCTACCTCTAAGATGTCTTTCTCTAACTGTACCCACTGGGGTGTTTGATCTATCCTATACCAATGTGTGGTCTGTGCCATTCTGGCTGCATAGTAGTATGCAATTAGATTCGGTAATCCAATCCCTCCTTTTCTCCTATACCTCATCAGATTTTGTTTGCTTATTCTTGCTCTCCTGCCCTGCCAGATGTACTTTAAAATTTCCTTTTGCAAGTTATGTAACTCAGCAGTTGGGATAGTTATTGGGAGGGTTCTGAATAAGTATAAGAGTTTAGGGAGTATTGTCATTTTGACTGATATGATCCTCCCGTAGAGTGATATATTATATTTGGCCCATTTAAGTAGAAGTTCTCTAATCTGTAAGAACATGGGGGTATAGTTTTCTTTGTATAGTTTATTGATATCATTTGTGAGATTAACACCTAGATATTTAAGGGATGATCTAACCCAATTAAACGTAAAGTTTATTTATAATAACTTCTTTGTCGTATTTGGGAGGTGAGTACTAAGGGCTTCACATTTACTTTCATTAATTTTATAACCCGATAATAGACTAAATTTATTTATAATAGCATATATTACTGGCAAGGAAAGAAGCGGCTTCGTTACTGCAAGGATGACATCATCCGCAAAAAGGGATATTTTATATTATCTATCTCCTACCCTAAGTCCTGCAATATCTGGGTTATCTCTTATTAGCACTGCTAATGGCTCAATGCATATTGCGAAAAAGCAAGGGAGACAGAGGGCACCCTTGTCTTGTGCCATTTCGAATTTGAATTCGTGTTGATTGATATCCTGAAAGCCTAATGAATGCATCAGGAGTGGAATATATTCTTTTTAGAGCATTAATGAAGGGCCCCCTGACTCCCATTTTATGAATGACTGCAAACATATAGTCCCAATTGACTCTGTCAAATGCCTTCTCTGCGTCCAAAGCTAGAAACAGAGAAGGCACTTTCTTCACTGTCGCAAAATTAATTAGGTCAATCACTTTTCGTGTGTTATCTGGAGCTTCTCTCTGTGAGATGAAGCATACTTGATCTGTATCTATCAATTTTCTAATGGGCAGGGCTAATCTATTTGCAAGAATTTTAGTGAACAATTTCAAATCCTGATTAATTAATGAGATTGGCCGGTAATTCTGACAATATTGTGTGTTCTTTCCAGGCTTCGGAATGACTGTCACCCTTGCAGTTAACAGATCTGGGGGGATATCTACGCCTTGTAAAATATTATTATATAAAGTCACCAGTAAGGGAGCCACCGATAGTTGCAAATCTTTATAGAACGAGCCTGGAAACCCATCCGGGCCCGGTGCCTTATTTCTTTTTAATTCCTTAATGGCCAGTAGAACTTCTTGTATCGTGACAGGGGCATTTAGGGAATCTAATTCTTCTTCTGTTACTGTGTTTAATTTACTATTTCCTAGGAAGTTGTCTAATTCTTTCCTTTTGCTAATTCCTGATTTGGTAATGGGTAAATTGTAAAGTTTATTATAGAATTCAGCGAATGTATTTGCTATTTGGAGTGGGTCATTAGTGACTTGGCTGTTAGCCTTTTGAATTTGTGGAATAGTGGAGGCCCTAGTCATTTCCTTTAGTTTGTTCGCTAGCATCCTATCTGGCTTGTTTCCATATATATAATATCTAGTGTCTACCACTTTGATCGATTGGACCACCTCCCTGTCTAGAAGTTGATTTAGTTCCTCGTTTTTACTGTTGAGTAGTTTTACTAGTTTATTTTGCTTCTTTTTTACTACCTGGTCCCTTATGGTATCAATTTCATTTCTAAGCTCATCTATTCTGGAGTTGTGTGCTTTCCTAAGTCTACCTGACTCTTCTATCAGTAACCCTCTCAAAGAGGATTTAAGTGCACTCCAAACAAAGTTTGGATTTGTCGTGGTCCCTTCATTTATAGTTACAAATTCTTTAATATGCTTTTGTATCTTCTGCAGTAGTATGTCATTTTGAAGTAGACTAGGGTGTAGAGACCAGGACCTAGCTCTGTGTGGATTAATCATCCCTTCAAACTCCACTATCACCATGTCATGATCTGACCATGCACAATTGCGTATGGTAGCAGATGTTATTAGTGGTAAGAGCAACTGGCTAACCAATATTAGGTCTATTCTAGAATATGTGCCATATACCGTAGAATAAAAGGTATAATCTCTAACTCCTTTGTTAAATGCTCTCCAGCTGTCTATGAGGTTAAAATCTAAGAGTAGGTCTTTTAGGAGCTGCTGTGCCGGGGTTGATCGCCTTTTTTGTCAGCTATTTGTGTGGTTCTTGCGCATCAGTAAAAATACAAGTACTATTAACTTAGGTCAACTCTGGAACTCTCAACAACATTACTTTGATCTCATCTCATGAAGATAGATAATGAGCAAATGATATCAACAATACTAAAACAAAAAGCTGAGATATGAAAGACAAAGAAAAAGCAATATTAGGTAATAAAGTGTGATAGGAAGTGAGAAATGCTAATATATAGCAACTAGGAAAGGGTATAAATGAACCCTGGACTCTCATGATATAACGTTGGATTTAGTCCTCCTCATATCATCAACATGAAAGTCTAGGTGATAACGAGATTAAATCTTCTTATATTTATCTTCTTGTGATCCTTAGGACAGTTCTCCTAATAGTCCACCTCTTCCTGCAGTAGTATGGGTCTCAACATCCAACAAGGAGAATGTCATGTTACTGTAGATGGTTCCTCTGGAGAGCTGTCGTCATCCTCTTCTCTGGTCGAATTTGGCTTCATTTTTTGGGGTTTTCCCCTTTTGTTTACTACAGACCAGTCCTTCTGTGTAGGCTTTCTCAAAGGCTTTGGTGTGGCTTGGGCCTCTCCTTCTTCAACTTGGATTTCCAGTTTAGATAGAATCATTAGTCCCTCTTCCAACGTTGAGCAAGAGTGTGTGATGTTTTTATGGGTAAAAATCAGTTTGAATGGAAAGTTCCATCTATACCTTAGATTTTCTCTTAAGAGAGCTGTCACCACTGGTCTCATCTCCCTTCGTCTTCTCAGTGTTATTGGCGATAGATCAGTAAAGATCTGGATATTGTGCCCCTCATATGTAATAGTGCAAGCTTGTCTGGCTGCTTGTAGGATAATTTCTTTAATATGAAAGTAGTGTAATTTGACAATAATATCCCTTGTCTTGGATTGGGAGGGTTTGGTCAAAGCTCTATGCACTCTGTCCATTAGCAGCATGTTGGGTTCCGTATCTGGGATTAATTGGTGAAAAATTTCAGTTATATCAGCTTGTAAGTTTTTATAGTCCTCCGGGAGGTTTCTGATTAGAAGGTTAGAGCGTCTGGATCTGTTCTCCAGATCTTCTACTTGATCTTCAAGCTTTTTAATGTAGATGGAGTGGTCTAAAAGTGTATGCTGAATTTGGGGAATTTCTTCTGAAATATCTTCTAGCTTGTTTTCAATTTCTGTTGTCCTACCTCCAATATCCCTAATGTCCTGCTTGAGATCATATAGGGCAGTTTTTAGCTCTTCGTGAAAAAAAGATTTTATTTGATTCAGAAGTTCATTATTTGGAATATCTCCCTGATGTCCATTTTCCTCCTCTGAGGTCTCTATCAGGGTGTGTTGTTTTGGCGAACAAGTAGTTTTATCCAATGTTTTTAACTTTGTTTGTGATTTTGAGAGACATTCTTTCATGGATTGGTTTCTGCTTTTCATTTTGTTTTATGGTTATTCCCTCCTTACAGAGTATTTATAACAGTTTTCTGTCTTTCTCTTATGAGGTGTTCTCAGCCAGTCAGCTATATAAGAATAAAGAAGGGTCACAATTCCAATATCTCAGCTCTATTACAGCATTTCTGAGGGTTTTATCTCATTACCGTAGTTCTCAGTTGTTCCAGGCCGACCTTTATTGCTACCGCATTTAAAACATTTCCAGATTTGCAAAAATAATGAACATCATCTTGATTTTTTTATATAGGGAATTCAGGTTCTAATGTCATATGACCTTTGAGAGCTGCTTATTTAGTCTACTAATCGTGTCCTGATAGCGCCCCTGTAGTTGCACAGTCAAGTTAGGCAGACTTTTAGATGTTATAAATGTCAACTCTTATTGTCTTTAGACATACAAGCCTGTTGTAGTTCCCACGTGGGGCTCTGTGATCTCCAGGCCACACTCTTGCTGTTTTATGTTCACTGGACCTTATATAAATTAATAAATCTCGTGCAGATAAATTACCATCAATCCCTTATGCTCCAAGTTTAGTGGGAAAGTATATTATGAATATAGAGGAAAGCTGTAGCATATTACCTTCTGCCTCTGCACCTTTCTTTTCAGGCTGTGGCCTTCCAAAAATGTGTCCCTTTTTATTTAGATGATAAGCTGTAATCAGCCCTCCTGGGCTCTTCCTAGATGCTCCCCAGCTGGCTAGTGCAAAGCTGCTCTATTGTGGCCTTGTTGTTGCTGTTGCCGAGTTCCGATGTAGGCCGAAGCCTCGGACTTTCCTGAGAATCGCTCTGGTTCTCCCAACCAGCCTGTTTCCGATTCCGCTTTTTCCTCCGAAAATCTGCCCAGAAAAGCTTCTAAAGGTCTCCCAAACACTTGCCTGATGTAGCTGTAGTATTTGCTAGCCCTAATATTCACTTTTGTTCACTTTGATAACTTTTATTTGAAGGAGCTTCAGCAAGACACGTCTGCTCTGCAGCTCTCCAAGCTCCGCCCCTCGTGGATCTTAGTTTTTAACTACTTTACAACATTTGTACGCAGTGCTTCAAATGTCAAGATTATTTAGATATATAGAATATGTATTCATTTATAAATTAGATACATTTTAAAGTGGTTATACAATATCTACAAATTAGTAGCTGGGTCTTTTCAGAATATAACTTTTATATAAAAATGGTAACTATAGCTCAGATTGTTAAGAAATTTATTTTTGAAGGGAATCCTGCACACCACTGATAGTAAATTCAACCACAGATGGGGGAAACTTTGGGCTGTTTTTTGAACATTGGTGCAAGTTTGTGATTGAGATTACTGAATCTATGATATAATATAGGCACATGCTTTGCCTATTAAGAACTCTATATCCATGAGAATTGTCTCAGGATTTTTAAATTAATTCTCATAATTTCCAAAGCCGTTGAAAGACCATTTAGCTATTTAAGTGTTATTGTGTTATGCTAAAAGTCCCTACACTTTGTGGGCCAGATTACGTGGAGTGGAGCACTAACAGTTACACTTGAGCGAAAAGGGGTTTATTGCACATTTAGCGATCGTCTTTGCATCTAATTTGACGTGGACTTCCAGCGCATTATCAATTAAAGCTTTGATAAATAGGCCACTAAGGCTCTTACATGTCCCATTACCTACACAATAGATAATCAAGTGGATCAATTATATAAACAAAAGTAACAATGAAAAGTTAATGGGTGTTAGTTTGTACAATATAATCCCACAGAACAAGATTGCAATCAAACTGCAAATTTACAGATTTAGAGAGAGGACTCAATGCTGTGACACAAATGTAAGTATAAGAAAACAAGCTGCAATAGTTATCTATTTCTTTGACAGGATCAAAATCAAATTTGTATTATCTATAGTTAGAATTCTTATTGCAAGAAAATAGCAGCGTCATTAGACAGGCTGCAAAGACTAATCAGTGGGGACCTCCTCTTACAATACAGCAGTACCTACCATGCCCCCCATAACTAATAAACTCTAAGCACATTTGCAGAACTACCTGACCTTTCTCATCTAGATAAGCCCTTACAGCAGACACCCTAAATGCTAAAGTCAGGGGTGCACACACTTTTTTGTGTTGGGATCTACATTATTTAAATAACCAGCTTAACAAGATCTACCCACAAAAAATGGGCCGGCTCCTAAGCTTACATTCCTGCTTTTCAAAAAAGTTACAAAGAGAACGAAGAAAAAATTATAATAGGAGTAAATTAGAAAGTTGTTTAAAATGGCATGTTCTATATCTGAATCATGAAAAAAATAAAATGTGTTGAATATCCCTTTAAGGTTGCATGATTTAGCAACACATGGATGTGCAAAAGCATAAAGATTAATCCCGATCTACCTATTGGGCACCCCTGCTTTACATAATCTCCCTAGTTCAGTCTTCCCTGATTATTTTCTACACAATATTACCCACAATTCAATTCCTTCCCCAACACACTAAGGAATGATTGGATAAGTTGGGTTTTTAAAAAAAAAAAGAAAAAAAAAAAAGCTTTGCTTATAGGAGATAGTATTTGGGTGATTTGCATTTTGGCGTTGGATTAATTTAGTGCAGCCAGAGCCAATGTGGTTAGGTTAATTACTGCAGGATAAGGTATAATGTTAGGGCTAGAGTTAATTATATTTGGGGGCATGGTTACACTTTGTTGTAGAAGTAGGCAGGGGGGGGGGGGTCAAAGAATCACCTTAAAATGACATAAAACACTTGTAATTACATGACCCTTAGGGGTTCCCTATTAGTGAATGGATATAGTTGAAGTGCATGAACTTATTAAAGGGCCAGTTGAATACTATCATTGTACTTTGACGATATGTTGAACACTGTCTGGACATACTGTACTTATATCATTCCTTTTGCAAAAACATAAGACTATCTCAAATCTCAAATGATATATTCTATCTAGGATACCCCAGAGATGGACTATTGCATAAGTATACATATTAAAGGGATGGAGATGGACTACATTATATGTCATTAAAGGGATTGTTTCTCCTTGTGCTTAGATTGAGTATTGAAGTTAGTAACAGTTTGGACATATTATATTGTTGATGATAACGTCCTTTTGATGGTGATGACGGATGGACCTCCCTCTTTTCTTATTTTTTCATGATTTTTTTTTGTGGATAAGTGAATTGTATGAATGAGGAGATATTTGGCATATTCTGTATATATATATATATATATATATATATATATATATATATATATATATAGTTAAATAAAACAGCACTCTCTGTTCCTGGAATATCTCCATAATATCGGGGTGCCACCCAGAAATAATTAACAAATAGTCCAGAAGGTGCACTCGCCGAGTGAATCAAAGTGGATTTATTGCAGAGTTAACATTTTTGAGGAGTAACCCGCGTCCTCAGACTCTAGTGAAAAACAATAGAAAAAATTCTCACTAGAGTCTGAGGAAAACGTTAACTCTGCAATAAATCCACTTTGATTCACACGGCGAGTGCACCTTCTGAAATGTTTGTTATATATATATATCTCTTAAAACTTGTATGTATAATAATGGTGTGCTGGGAATTCTTTATATCAACTTTACAATTTAATTTTATTATCAAATTTGCTTAGTTATCTTGGAATCATTTAACTGAGCTAGCTTAACACTTTGGGTGAATCAACGACAAGAGACAAATATGTGCAGGCACCAAACACCAGCTAGATCCCAGTAGTGCATTGCTGTTCCTGAATCCTGAGCATACCTAGATATGCTTTTAACAAAGGATACCAAAAGAACAAAAACATTAGCTAATGGAAATAAAAATGGAAAGTTGTTTAAAATTGCATGCTCTATTTAATTCATGAGAGTTTAATTTCCTCTCCTTTTATGTGTCCCCAATGATTTATTTTATATATTGCAGTGTTTTAATTTTTTTTTTTTTTTACGATTATTAAGTATTTTGTAATAGCTGTTTTGCCTGTTGAAATGATGACCTATAACAAAAATGTTAACACTACAGTAATGGACCTGGTTACAGAAATAAACCTCCTATGGGAGGGAAGGGAGAAAGAGAGATCAGCCAATTTAAAAGAGTGAACTCAGCTGGTTATTGTACATTGCTCCAAAGCAATTTCTGGTACTTATACACATACCAGTATCACCTATATATATGGGGTATCCTCTGAACTTGGACCTGCAAAAAAAAAAAAGAAAAAAGCTATAACACCATATTTACTGGTTTACTGGCCAACTTCATTATTGAGCATTTTAACTGCTTATAGGACCAGTCAACACAGCACAAAACACAAAACCAAAATAAATATACAGCCACATAGAGGATTATGTTTATAAAGTATATGAGCATTCAAAATAAAAACTTAGATAGTAAAATTATTATAAAACTTAGGAAGGAAAAGATAGAGGGCGCCACATAGTGCAAATCATATGGATAGAACAAGGCAACAATTAGATCACAAGAATCTTACTCACACAGTGTAAGGCACCAATGTGCAGCATGCACAGTCCGGAACCACACGTCGTCCGGTAGACCTCCTTTGGAATATAACGTCAGATGGGGTTCCTCGTCTCACCAGGGAGAGTCCAGGGAAGCTCCAAGGATGGTGTGGTGGGAGCAAGTTGGTGTCAGGTAGCTCACACCCAAGATCCAAAAAGAAACTCCAATTATAATATATCTGGCCTAAGCCAAGAAGATGCAGCAGATAGAGAGTTAAAAAATAAAATAGGATTTTATTCCAATTATAAACAACAGCAACACGTTTCTCAGTGTTCAACACTGTTTCATCAGGCTATACAAACAAACTCTCAACTGCCATATTTAAAATAAAGGAGAACCAATCATGGATCGGAAAAAGTTCACACCCTTATTGGGGCATACCATTATACATATAGTGAAAGACAACAATTTTGTATATAACATTGTATATATAAGAATAAAATCATATAAAAATCTACAGAACCTATTGTAGTGTGCCACATAAGCAGTCATTTTTAAAAGACAACAAACCCCTATTTCTTGTTTAGGACAAAGGACACTAATAAATTATTATAATTATTATAATTGGCACCCCTGACTTAACCTGGTATTGGTATGACCTATTCAGAGGATCAGCCTTTTAATCCAAACGATTTTTTAAAGATATAATTTATAAAATCCATACTTTTTCTTGTGAGTGTGATTTTATTTATTTCTCCCTTATCCACTTGGGGAACACAAAGCAATATTAAACTATTATTTTATTTTATTAAATTAGTAAGGATACCACAACAGACGCTATATGTTTCTATGATGACTCTCCCAATACGTCACAATTGGGTCTGATGACAGAAAGGGGGTGTGATCATTGTCACAAACATATAGGATCACTGGTTATGCCGGTAACTTGAGAATGGATGTTCCAAAACCAAGGCTAACTGCCGATATTAGGAACACACAAACTACAACCGCACTGTCTAAGCTGATCAATTGGGCGGAATTAGTTAATCTATTCTGGGACCATAATGATACACCTCCGCCGATGGTGTATATGTTACCGGGGGGAGTGTGAGTTTCGGCAAAAGGGAGTGTGTGGGCGGACCAATCGGTGGAGCCTACAAATTTGGATAGCCAATCATTTGGCAATGATAGATGCAGACGGGAGGGGTGACGTGATGATTAACTGTCTGATGGGGGCGTGAATATTTCGGGAAATAAACAATGTTGAAATTACAGATCAAAAAGACCTGTCAGAGACTGAGTGATTAGCGAGATAGAGCAAGTGCTTATTGTGCCCATGTGATTCATGGTATTACGTAGAAGGGAGTGTATATAGTGGGTATTGGCAGTCCATAATATGTATTGATTAGGGAATATTAACAAGAGAATGTACATACAACACGATATAAATAGGACATATGATACCGGTGGGGCAATGAAGGGATATGGTGTCAAGGGATAGTGGATGTGTGTAGAGTGCACAGGATGAGCAGTGAATGGTTAAAGAGGATATACAGTGTAGTAAAACTACCAGTGTCATATGGATATTAATATATGAAAATGATTTCTACATATGGTATAAAAATCGATAGGGCTACCATTAAATTCTATATCTATATCCATCCCATAAGACGTGGGTATGATGTGTATTGGGCCATATTCAACAACGTATAATAGTCAATCTATATATAGATACATAACTAGAGAATGGATAACTAATACTCAACTAGATAAATGGAGTAAGAGATAGAAGGTGTAAAATATGTTAGGAGGGGACTTCTATGGGGGACATTATTACTAGTATGTGGCCAAAATTGGTGGCTACAAATTATATTATATCTTTATATAGACTTATATAGTTCAGAACTGGACTCCACATCATCAATTCTTATTTGAACTTATGAACTTATAAAGGAGAATTATCTATAAGGGTCATAAATAATAAGCAGCATAGAGTGGCCTATATTACATGGCCATATATGGAAACACAATGAATGTAATTACCAAATGGAATGTATATATAATAGGATGTACAAAGCCGTTAAGCAATACTTAAAAGGTGATGTATAGGGGATATTAAAGTAGATATGCTATATAGTGTAAACAGTGTTGGCAATGTACAATAAAAGATAAAGGGATAATAATTAGTACAAGTACTAAAGAGGATATAGAGTAAAGTAATATCAGTGACTAAGTGTACTAATCAATTATTGACTGGTGTTAATATGATTGGAAAGATAAATGAACACATACATTGGTGAGTGATTGATGGGAACCTTAGTGTATACAAAACATATATATGGAAAGAATGGTTTAGAAAGCTGCTAGATCCATATTGAGGTTGAGACCAGAGGGAAAAAGGGTCCTAAGCTTGTAGATCCAATAAGTTTCCCTCTGTCTCAACCTATTGAATCTATTATACAGGTGGGAGTGGGGAATCATCTTGAGAGCACAGATAGAGAATGTGTTGGTAGTCCTTTTGTGCACATTATTGCAATGTCTGGGGACACTATGATATTGATACTTGTTTTTAATGTTCCTTAGATGTTCATTCATTCTATTTCTGACAACCCTACATGTGCGACCCACATATTGGATCCCACAAAGATTGCAGGTTAATAAATAAATGACGTAAATGGAAGTGAATGTTATGCATTGAGGGATATTATATGATTTATTGGTGACACTAGATGAAAAGGTTTTAGTACCAATTAAGGTATACTTACACATATTACAATTTTTCAACGAACACCTCCCTATACCATTCCTTTTAGTTGTTATGTGTGAGTTTGGTCCTGTATTACGTTTATGTACAACCACCTTACTAGGTGCTAGGACACTTTTAAGTGTTGGAGCTCGTCTGAAAACACATTTGGGTTCAGGGTCTACCAATTTTCCCAGAATTGGATCTTTCCTCACTATGCTCCAATGTTTTCTAATGATACGTTTGATGTTGGTATGGTTAACATTAAATTGAGTAATAAACAGGGGGTTGGAGTGGTCGGCTTGTATGGTATTTGTCTTATTATTCTTTGATTTATGTGTAAAGTATAAATCCCTATTGTCAAGTTTGGCTCGTTCATATCCAGTATCAATTATTTTTTGTGGGTACCCTTTCTCTCTAAATCTGGCTTTTAAGACTGTGCTTTGTTGTTCAAAATCCTCAATATAACTGCAGTTCCTGCGTATCCTCTTGAACTGCCCATATGGAATATTGTTAAGCCAGGAATTATAGTGATTGCTTGTATAGTTGAGATAACTATTACAGTCAACCGTTTTGAAATGTGTAGTTGTAATAATTTTGTTGTCATTGGAAAAAGACAGACATAAATCTAGAAATACTACTGATTGGTGATCAATGTTACTGGAAAAGGTAAGGCCCATACTGTTGGAATTTAAATGGGCAACAAAAGATTCAGCAGACGAAATATTCCCCTTCCACAGAAATAACAGATCGTCTATGTATCTGCCATAGAAGACCAGGTTCGCTCCGAAGGCAGATCTATATATGTACCTCTCTTCAAACAACCCCATGAAGAGGTTGGCGAAACTAGGAGCGAACCTGGTCCCCATGGCAGTTCCTAGTATCTGTAAATAGTATTCATCTTGATAGACAAAATAGTTATGTTCAAGAATAAACATGATCAATTGTACAATAAACTCTTTCTGCAATGTGGGGATGTAGATATCCTGTAACAAAAATTCAGAAACTGCTTCAATCCCTAATTTGTGTTGGATGTTGGAGTATAGGGCATGAACATCACATGAAATCCATATCAATTTCTCATCATAGTTGATCTGTTCAAGTTTTTTCATTAGATCAGGAGAATCTTTGATATATGAATTTAATGTGGTGACATAGCGTTGCAGGTACCAATCGACATATGCAGATATATTATCCGTTAAGCTCCCAATGCCAGCTATAATGGGTCTCCCTGGTGGACATTGGGCATCTTTGTGTACCTTTGGCAAATGATAATAAAAAGCACAATTGGGTTTTATAGGGATTAGGAAGTTCCTTTCAGCTGTATTGAGAATTCCTTCTTGGTATCCAAAATTGATGATACCTGTTAGAATTTTAAGGAATTTCTCAGTAGGGTCAGCGTATAGTTTTCTATAGTATTTTTGATCACTTAGGCCTAGATTTGGAGTTTGGCGGTAAAAGGGCTGTTAACGCTCCGCGGGCTTTTTTCTGGCCGCACCATAAATTTAACTCTGGTATCGAGAGTTCAAACAAATGCTGCGTTAGGCTCCAAAAAAGGAGCGTAGAGCATTTTTACCGCAAATGCAACTCTCGATACCAGAGTTGCTTACGGACGCGGCCAGCCTCAAAAACGTGCTCGTGCACGATATCCCCATAGGAAACAATGGGGCTGTTTGAGCTGAAAAAAAACCTAACACCTGCAAAAAAGCAGCGTTCAGCTCCTAACGCAGCCCCATTGTTTCCTATGGGGAAACACTTCCTACGTCTGCACCTAACACTCTAACATGTACCCCGAGTCTAAACACCCCTAACCTTACACTTATTAACCCCTATTCTGCTGCCCCCGCTATCGCTGACCCCTGCATATTTTTTTTAACCCCTAATCTGCCGCTCCGTAAACCGCCGCAACCTACGTTATCCCTATGTACCCCTAATCTGCTGCCCTAACATCGCCGACCCCTATATTATATTTATTAACCCCTAATCTGCCCCCCACAACGTCGCCTCCACCTGCCTACACTTATTAACCCCTAATCTGCCGAGCGGACCTGAGCGCTACTATAATAAAGTTATTAACCCCTAATCCGCCTCACTAACCCTATCATAAATAGTATTAACCCCTAATCTGCCCTCCCTAACATCGCCGACACCTACCTTCAATTATTAACCCCTAATCTGCCGACCGGAGCTCACCGCTATTCTAATAAATGTATTAACCCCTAAAGCTAAGTCTAACCCTAACACTAACACCCCCTAACTTAAATATAATTTACATCTAACGAAATAAATTAACTCTTATTAAATAAATGATTACTATTTAAAGCTAAATACTTACCTGTAAAATAAACCCTAATATAGCTACAATATAAATTATAATTATATTATAGCTATTTTAGGATTAATATTTATTTTACAGGCAACTTTGTAATTATTTTAACCAGGTACAATAGCTATTAAATAGTTAAGAACTATTTAATAGTTACCTAGTTAAAATAATAACAAATTTACCTGTAAAATAAATCCTAACCTAAGATATAATTAAACCTAACACTACCCTATCAATAAATTAATTAAATAAACTACCTACAATTACCTACAATTAACCTAACACTACACTATCAATAAATTAATTAAACACAATTCCTACAAATAAATACAATTAAATAAACTAGCTAAAGTACAAAAAAAAAAAAGAACTAAGTTACAAAAAATAAAAAAATATTTACAAACATAAGAAAAATATTACAACAATTTTAAACTAATTACACCTACTCTAAGCCCCCTAATAAAATAACAAAGCCCCCCAAAATAAAAAAATGCCCTACCCTATTCTAAATTAAAAAAGTTACAAGCTCTTTTACCTTACCAGCCCTGAACAGGGCCCTTTGCGGGGCATGCCCCAAGAATTTCAGCTCTTTTGCCTGTAAAAAAAACATACAATACCCCCCCCCAACATTACAACCCACCACCCACATACCCCTAATCTAACCCAAACCCCCCTTAAATAAACCTAACACTAAGCCCCTGAAGATCTTCCTACCTTGTCTTCACCATCCAGGTTCACCGATCCGTCCTGAAGAGCTCCTCCGATGTCCTGATCCAAGCCCAAGTGGGGGGCTGAAGAGGTCCATGATCCGGTCAAAGTCTTCATCCAAGCGGGGCAGAAGAGGATCTTCCATCCGATTGAAGTCATCATCCAGGCGGCATCTTCTATGGTCTTCCATCCGGAGCGAAGCGGCAGGATCCTGAAGACCTCCAGCGCGGAACATCCATCTGGCCCGACGACTGAACGACGAATGACTGTTCCTTTAAGGGACGTCATCCAAGATGGCGTCCCTCGAATTCCGATTGGCTGATAGGATTCTATCAGCCAATCGGAATTAAGGTAGGAATTTTCTGATTGGCTGATGGAATCAGCCAATCAGAATCAAGTTCAATCCGATTGGCTGATCCAATCAGCCAATCAGATTGAGCTCGCATTCTATTGGCTGTTCCGATCAGCCAATAGAATGCGAGCTCAATCTGATTGGCTGATTGGATCAGCCAATCGGATTGAACTTGATTCTGATTGGCTGATTCCATCAGCCAATCAGAAAATTCATACCTTAATTCCGATTGGCTGATAGAATCCTATCAGCCAATCGGAATTCGAGGGACGCCATCTTGGATGACGTCCCTTAAAGGAACAGTCATTCGTCGTTCAGTCGTCGGTCCGGATGGATGTTCCGCGCTGGAGGTCTTCAGGATCCTGCCGCTTCGCTCCGGATGGAAGACCATAGAAGATGCCGCCTGGATGATGACTTCAATCGGATGGAAGATCCTCTTCTGCCCCGCTTGGATGAAGACTTTGACCGGATCATGGACCTCTTCAGCCCCCGCTTGGGCTTGGATCAGGACATCGGAGGAGCTCTTCAGGACGGATCGGTGAACCTGGTATGGTGAAGACAAGGTAGGAAGATCTTCAGGGGCTTAGTGTTAGGTTTATTTAAGGGGGGTTTGGGTTAGATTAGGGGTATGTGGGTGGTGGGTTGTAATGTTGGGGGGGGGGGGTATTGTATTTATTCTTTTACAGGCAAAAGAGCTGAAATTCTTGGGGCATGCCCCGCAAAGGGCCCTGTTCAGGGCTGGTAAGGTAAAAGAGCTTGTAACTTTTTAAATTTAGAATAGGGTAGGGAATTTTTTATTTTGGGGGGCTTTGTTATTTTATTAGGGGGCTTAGAGTAGGTGTAATTAGTTTAAAATTGTTGTAATATTTTTATTATGTTTGTAAATATTTTTTTATTTTCTGTAACTTAGATCTTTTTTATTTTTTGTACTTTAGCTAGTTTATTTAATTGTATTTATTTGTAGGAATTGTATTTAATTAATTTATTGATAGTGTAGTGTTAGGTTAATTGTAGGTAATTGTAGGTAGTTTATTTAATTATTTTATTGATAGGGTAGTGTTAGGTTTAATTATATCTTAGGTTAGGACTTATTTTACAGGTAATTTTGTTATTATTTTAACTAGGTAACTATTAAATAGTTCTTAACTATTTAATAGCTATTGTACCTGGTTAAAATAATTACAAAGTTACCTGTAAAATAAATATTAATCCTAAAATAGCTATAATATAATTATAATTTATATTGTAGCTATATTAGGATGTATTTTACAGGTAAGTATTTAGCTTTAAATAGGAATCATTTATTTAATAAGAGTTAATTTATTTTGTTAGATAAAAATTATATTTAACTTAGGGGGGTGTTAGTGTTAGGGTTAGACTTAGCTTTAGGGGTTAATCCATTTATTAGAATAGCGGTGAGCTCCGGTCGGCAGATTAGGGGTTAATAATTGAAGTTAGGTGTCGGCGATGTTAGGGAGGGCAGATTAGGGGTTAATACTATTTATGATAGGGTTAGTGAGGCGGATTAGGGGTTAATAACTTTATTATAGTAGCGCTCAGGTCCGCTCGGCAGATTAGGGGTTAATAAGTGTAGGCAGGTGTCGGCGACGTTGAGGGGGGCAGATTAGGGGTTAATAAATATAATATAGGGGTCGGCGATGTTAGGGCAGCAGATTAGGGGTACATAGGGATAACGTAGGTTGCGGCGGTTTACGGAGCGGCAGATTAGGGGTTTAAAAAAATATGCAGGGGTCAGCGATAGCGGGGGCGGCAGATTAGGGGTTAATAAGTGTAAGGTTAGGGGTGTTTAGACTCGGGGTACATGTTAGAGTGTTAGGTGCAGACGTAGGAAGTGTTTCCCCATAGGAAACAATGGGGCTGCGTTAGGAGCTGAACGCTGCTTTTTTGCAGGTGTTAGGTTTTTTTTCAGCTCAAACAGCCCCATTGTTTCCTATGGGGGAATCGTGCACGAGCACGTTTTTGAGGCCGGCCGCGTCCGTAAGCAACTCTGGTATCGAGAGTTGCATTTGCGGTAAAAATGCTCTACGCTCCTTTTTTGGAGCCTAACGCAGCATTTGATTAAACTCTCGATACCAGAGTTAAATTTATGGTGCGGCCAGAAAAAAGCCCGCGGAGCGTTAGCAGCCCTTTTACCGCCGAACTCCAAATCTAGGCCATAGTTTGTATAGGGACTCCAGATGTATGTTCATTCCCGGAGTCATTGTCATGTAACTGTGTGTTATTAGACCCTAGGAGTAGTCTTTTATTATGACGTTCGTTTACAGATAACATCCTGGCTGCTCTCTTAGAGGAATTCGGCAAATATCAGAACAGTAACTAGTGCTTCAGTGATGGAGTCACTAAAGCACTAATAAGATGCGCCTAGGATGGGTGTTAATAAGGATAAATTATTAAGGGAGGTATAATAGATATATGAACTCTAAAGAGTAATATAATTAGTACATGTATCAAATAGCAACGTCAATATAGTGACATCAGTATAATTGCATTCAAAGTGAAGAAAAAAACAACAATAACAACTGTACAGTCCAGGGTATATATTCTCTGATATAATGTTCAGGAATATAAAGTAAGTAATTCCAACAGCTGACAGATGGACAGCAGTAATCCAAACAAGTGTAGGCCGCTCCTCCAGGGTGTTGTGCCGCAACACAGATGATAAGTCTAGGAAGGAAAAGATAGAGGGCGCCACATAGTACAAATCATATGGATAGAACAAGGCAACAATTAGATCACAAGAATCTTACTCACACAGTGTAAGGCACCAATGTGCAGTATGCACAGTCCGGAACCACACGTCGTCCGGTAGACCTCCTTTGGAATATAACGTCAGATGGGGTTCCTCGTCTCACCAGGGAGAGTCCAGGGAAGCTCCAAGGATGGTGTGGTGGGAGCAAGTTGGTGTCAGGTAGCTCACACCCAAGATCCAAAAAGAAACTCCAAATATAATATATCTGGCCTAAGCCAAGAAGATGCAGCAGATAGAGAGTTAAAAAATAAAATAGGATTTTATTCCAATTAAAAACAACAGCAACGCGTTTCTCAGTGTTCAACACTGTTTCATCAGGCTATACAAGCAAACTCTCAACTGCCATATTTAAAATAAAGGAGAACCAATCATGGATCGGAAAAAGTTCACACCCTTATTGGGGCATACCATTATACATATAGTGAAAGACAACAATTTTGTATATAACATTGTATATATAAGAATAAAATCATATAAAAATCTACAGAACCTATCATATATCATAGTGTCCCCAGACATTGCAATAATGTGCACAAAAGGACTACCAACACATTCTCTATCTGTCCTCTCGAGATGATTCCCCACTCCCACCTGTATAATTGATTCAATAGGTTGAGACAGAGGGAAACTTATTGGATCTACAAGCTTAGGACCCTTTTTCCCTCTGGTCTCAACCTCAATATGGATCTAGCAGCTTTCTAAACCATTCTTTCCATATATATGTTTTGTATACACTAAGGTTCCCATCAATCACTCACCAATGTATGTGTTCATTTATCTTTCCAATCATATTAACACCAGTCAATAATTGATTAGTACACTTAGTCACTGATATTACTTTACTCTATATCCTCTTTAGTACTTGTACTAATTATTATCCCTTTATCTTTTATTGTACATTGCCAACACTGTTTACACTATATAGCATATCTACTTTAATATCCCCTATACATCACCTTTTCACCTTTTAAGTATTGCTTAACGGCTTTGTACATCCCATTATATCTACATTCCATTTGGTAATTACATTCATTGTGTTTCCATATATGGCCATGTAATATAGGCCACTCTATGCTGCTTATTATTTATGACCCTTATAGATAATTCTCCTTTATAAGTTCATATAAGAATTGATGATGTGGAGTCCAGTTCTGAACTATATATGTCTATATAAAGATATAATATAATTTGTAGCCACCAATTTTGGCCACAAACTAGTAATAATGTCCCCCATAGAAGTCCCCTCCTAACATATTTTACACCTTCTATCTCTTACTCCATTTATCTAGTTGAGTATTAGTTATCCATTCTCTAGTTATGTATCTATATATATAGATTGACTATTATCCGTTGTTGAATATGGCCCAATACACATCATACCCACGTCTTATGGGATGGATATAGATATAGAATTTAATGGTAGCCCTATCGATTTTTATACCATATGTAGAAATCATTTTCATATATTAATATCCATATGACACTGGTAGTTTTACTACACTGTATATCCTCTTTAACCATTCACTGCTCATCCTGTGCACTCTACACACATCCACTATCCCTTGACACCATATCCCTTCATTGCCCCACCGGTATCATATGTCCTATTTATATCGTGTTGTATGTACATTCTCTTGTTAATATTCCCTAATCAATACATATTATGGACTGCCAATACCCCTATTATCCACTCTGCACACTGTTAGACAATTGTCACGTTCTCTCCTTGTCAGTAATAGACGCTTCGATATATTAGATTTACTATTATGTATTACTGTCCATCTCCTGTAATATGCATGCCTTCATTGGACAGGCACTCACCACTTTTCCCCTCCCATCGCATCCATCCTCACCAACCGATAGGTTGTCCTAATTTGTAGGCCCCACTGATTGGCCGTCATACACACCCCTACATGCCGTATGTCACATGCCCCCCATAAACACATTTATCACGGGCCGCCATTATCCCAATACCCACTATATACACTCCCTTCTACGTAATACCATGTATCACATGGGCACAATAAGCACTTGCTCTATCTCGCTAATCACTCAGTCTCTGACAGGTCTTTTTGATCTGTAATTTCAACATTGTTTATTTCCCGAAATATTCACGCCCCCATCAGACAGTTAATCATCACGTCACCCCTCCCCTCTGCATCCATCATTGCCAAATGATTGGCTATCCAAATTTGTAGGCTCCACCGATTGGTCCGCCCACACACTCCCTTTTGCCGAAACTCACACGCCCCCCGGTAACATATACACCATCGGCGGAGGTGTATCATTATGGTCCCAGAATAGATTAACTAATTCCGCCCAATTGATCAGTTTAGACAGTGTGGTTGTAGTTTGTGTGTTCCTAATATCGGCAGTTAGCCTTGGTTTTGGAACATCCATTCTCAAGTTACCAGCATAACCAGTGATCCTATATGTTTGTGACAACGATCACACCCCCTTTCTGTCATCAGACCCAATTGTGACGTATTGGGAGAGTCATCATAGAAACATATAGCGTCTGTTGTGGTATCCTTACTAATTTAATAAAATAAAATAATAGTTTAATATTGCTTTGTGTTCCCCAAGTGGATAAGGGAGAAATAAATAAAATCACACTCACAAGAAAAAGTATGGTTTTTATAAATTATATCTATAAAAAATCGTTTGGATTAAAAGGCTGATCCTCTGAATAGGTCATACCAATACCAGGTTAAGTCAGGGGTGCTAATTATAATAATTATAATAATTTATTAGTGTCCTTTGTCCTAAACAAGAAATAGGGGTTTGTTGTCTTTTAAAAATGACTGCTTATGTGGCACACTACAATAGGTTCTGTAGATTTTTATATGATTTTATTCTTATATATACAATGTTATATACAAAATGTATAATGGTATGCCCCAATAAGGGTGTGAACTTTTCCGATCCATGATTGGTTCTCCTTTATTTTAAATATGGCAGTTGAGAGTTTGTTTGTATAGCCTGATGAAACAGTGTTGAACACTGAGAAACGCGTTGCTGTTGTTTTTAATTGGAATAAAATCCTATTTTATTTTTTAACTCTCTATCTGCTGCATCTTCTTGGCTTAGGCCAGATATATTATATTTGGAGTTTCTTTTTGGATCTTGGGTGTGAGCTACCTGACACCAACTTGCTCCCACCACACCATCCTTGGAGCTTCCCTGGACTCTCCCTGGTGAGACGAGGAACCCCATCTGACGTTATATTCCAAAGGAGGTCTACCGGACGACGTGTGGTTCCAGAATGCGCATACTGCACATTGGTGCCTTACACTGTGTGAGTAAGATTCTTGTGATCTAATTGTTGCCTTGTTCTATCCATATGATTTGCACTATGTGGCGCCCTCTATCTTTTCCTTCCTAGACTTATCATCTGTGTTGCGGCACAACACCCTGGAGGAGCGGCCTACACTTGTTTGGATTACTGCTGTCCATCTGTCAGCTGTTGGAATTACTTACTTTATATTCCTGAACATTATATCAGAGAATATATACCCTGGACTGTACAGTTGTTATTGTTGTTTTTTTCTTCACTTTGAATGCAATTATACTGATGTCACTATATTGACGTTGCTATTTGACTCCATCACTGAAGCACTAGTTACTATTATAAAACTTACTTTTCTCCTGTCTGTTTTACCAATTGTTCTGATGCTTGTCCACCTCCCACGCCTAGAGGAGGATGGGCTCACTGTGAGTGACAAATTTTATCTTCCAATCCAAGATTAGCCTATTTGCATTTTTTTCCCACCATTGTGTGCATGTGAGTGTGCACGTGACCCCCCTTGCATGTGCACGTGACTCCCTCCTCAGACATGCACTATTGTCTTTATAAATTACAAGCAAGCACAGCATGAAAGGGAGCAGCTCCCCTTGCATGAACATTTTCACTATAAAAAAATAATTCAATAATTTCAATTTTTTTTAAATTTATAATGTTCCCATTTTATAGTAAGTCTGTGTAATTTTGCACTTCAAATTACTTATTTTATAATTATCATCCCTAGTTTTAATTATAGGCTACCCATGCTACATATCTATTTATAAATGTATATTTTATATAGTCTTCCATTGATACTCGGCAGGCAATATGGGTATTTAAATAATGGAATTTATATTTTTTTATACCTTAGAAAGCACCCTACTTGCTTTTATAATTAGCAATTTATTTTTAATTTATAGGCTAACCCTGCTACTTCTCTTTTTAAGATTTATTTTTCATAAAGTCTTTCACTAATACTCTGCAGGCAACTTGGATCTTGAAATACGAGAAATTTTACTTATCGTACCTACAAAACCACTATTCTCTTTTTAAGGCCAACCCTGTTGCATATCTGCATGTCGAAATAATTAGAACTCAATTTCATGCAGATATTTTCCGTTTGTTATTTCCACCTTTGCATGTAAGGCTATTTTTATCTGTGCAAAATCCTTTTCAAGCACCCTACTGCCTCTTCAAAGCTAAACCTTTCTAAGCCAAAGCCTTACATGCAAAGGGGGTAAATAATAAACGCTAAATCTCTGCATGCAATTGCGGTCTTCTATTTGTAAACATGCAGATATGCAACAGGGTTAGCATAAAAGAAGAGATGGAGAGTTTTGACCTAACTTCATATGTGTTAATATAGGCCCGACAAGTTAGTAGGGTGCTGAAGCAACAAATAACTCTTCAACCTCTGTACTCCTATCAAGACCTCTTAAATTGATATTCTTTTCTATTCCATTCACATTCTTTATATAGGCATATTTTAGATTAGTAATTAAGCAACATATTGCAAAATATCTGCAAAATAAATGTTTTAAAATATGCATGAGTATAATCAACTGGCAGTTCCAGGCCAGATGCAAATGAGATTTGTCCTGTTCTATGCTAGCACATTGTAGCACACCACACCCACACTACAGCACACACAGGAATGTGAAATACCCTCATACTGTATATCCCCCTTCCCAAACGCTGAAGAAAAGAACTGCCCCAGGTGTGTAGTAATACTATTTTTATACCTACAGTAGGGCAAAAAAAGTATTTAGTCAGCCACCAATTGTGCAAGTTCTCCCACTTAAGAAGATGAGAGAGGCCTGTAATTTTCATCATAGATATACCTCAACTATGAGAGACAAAATGTGGAAACAAATCCAGACAATCACATTGTCTGATTTGGAAAGAATTTATTTGCATATTATGGTGGAAAATAAGTATTTGGTCACCTACAAACAAGCAAGATTTCTGGCTCTCACAGACCTGTATCTTCTTCTTTAAGAGGCTCCTCTGTCCTCCACTCATTACCTGTATTAATGGCACCTGTTTGAACTTGTTATCAGTATAAAAGACACCTGTCCACAACCTAAAAAAGTCACACTCCAAACTCCACTATGGTGAAGACCAAAGAGCTGTCGAAGGACACCAGAAACAAAATTGTAGACCTGCGCCAGGCTGGGAAGACTGAATCTGCATTAGGCAAGCAGCTTTTTGTGAAGAAATCAACTGTGGGAGCAATAATTAGAAAATGGAAGACATACAAGACCACTGATAATTTCCCTCGATCTGGGGCTCCACGCAAGATCTCACCCCGTGGGGTCAAAATGATCACAAGAACAGTGAGCAAACATCCCAAAACCACACGGGGGACCTAGTGAATGATCTGCAGAGAGCTGGGACCAACGTAACAAAGGCTACCATCAGTAACACACTACGCCGACAGGGACTCAGATCCTGCAGTGCCAGACGTGTCCCCCTGCTTAAGCCAGTACATGTCCGGGCCCGTCTGAAGTATGCTAGAGAGCATTTGGATGATCCAGAAGCAGATTGGGAGAATGTCATATGGTCAGATGAAACCAAAGTAGAACTGTTTGGTAGAAACACAACTCGTTGTGTTTGGAGGAGAGAGAATGCTGAATTGCTACCAAAAAACACCATATCTACTGTGAAGCATGGGGGTGGCAACATCATGCTTTGGGGCTGTTTCTCTGCAAAGGGAACAGGATGACTGATCTGTGTACATGAAAGAATGAATGGGGCCATGTTGTATCGTGAGATTTTGAGTGCAAACCTACTTCCATCAGCAAGGGCATTGAAGATGAAACATGGCTGTGTCTTTCACCATGACAATGATCCCAAACACACCGCCCGGGCAACGAAGGAGTGGCTTCATAAGAAGCATTTCAAGGTCCTGGAGTGGCCTAGCCAGTCTCCAGATCTCAACCCCATAGAAAACCTTTGAAAGTCCGTGTTGCCCAGCGACAGCCCCAAAACATCACTGCTCTAGAGGAGATCTGCATGCAGGAATGGGCCAACATACCAGCAACAGTGTGTGACAACCTTGGGAAGACTTACAGAAAACGTTTGACCTCTGTCATTGCCAACAAAGGATATATAGCAAAGTATTGAGATGAACTTTTGATATTGACCATATACTTATTTTCCACCATAATTTGCAAATAAATTCTTTCCAAATCAGACAATGTGATTGTCTGGTTTTGTTTCCACATTTTGTCTCTCATAGTTGAGGTATACCTATGATGAAAATTACAGGCCTCTCTCATCTTCTTAAGTGGGAGAACTTGCACAATTGGTGGCTGACTAAATACTTTTTTGCCCCACTGTATCTGTTTCTGTCCATTCAAATTAAACTTATCAGTTAAAACATGAGCAACTGTTGTCCACATTCTCATTGAATCTCAGAAGGAAACACTTAATCAATTAACATGCATTAGTAGATGGTGCTTAAAGGGATATAAAACCCAATTTTTTTTTTCATGATTCAGGCAGATCATGCAATTTTAAGCAACTTTCATTTTTTGTTCAGCACCTGGGTAGCACTTGCTTATTGGTGACTACATTTAGAAAGGGGCAGAAGCCCCGAAACTTTGATCTATTAAAAGTTTTTCCCTTTACCTGGAGTTCTACCTTCGTTTCTTTTTTTCACTATGCTGATTATAGATCCTTGAGGGGGACCCTGAAGGTTTGAACACCCTTTGCTTACAAATATATGGATGTTTAAACTGTCAGTTTAATGCAATAAGCAGGAGTGTTGATCTGAACTCACATTCATACTAGTGACATCATGGTCACAAATATATTAAATAGCGCCTGTCCATTGTCAATTTAGCAATCAATACTTTATATCAGCTGCATTTCACTAGAAAGCATTGGTAAGTAATATTTGTAATTGTTTTTTAATACTAGGGAGGTCCGTATATCTTGTGTTCACTTCTTTAATTGCTTCAATAGTATTGGATTTTTTCCTGGCTTTATCTAGTCTAGCTAGGTATTTAGCAGATTTACCACATTGACCTTTGTATAATGAATTAATTTTCAGTTCTTTATATACTGTTTTTTAAACAGTAAATGAAAAGGTCTCTCTCTCTTCTAGCAGATCTATATTAGGGGATAATATGCTTTAATTTCCCTTTTAAAGTAGGCTTTGGCGGTTTCCCCAAAAAATTTTGTTTTTTTCATAATATGAGTTGTTATAATTTTTAGATTCTCTCCCTTTCTGGACTAACCAGTTTTGAAATTGTATGTTATTTATTAGAAATTTTGGGAAAAAGAAATTGGTCGTTTGTTCCGTCTCGTATATTTTATTTTGGAGTTTCCAAAGAAACGATAGCATGATCAGAGATAAGTATATCATTAATTTCGGATCTGATTTCTAAAGAAAATAATGGATCCAAGATTAGAAAATGATCAATCCATGAAAAAGATCTATGTGACTTGGATTTTCATGTACTGTATATACTTTAGTATCGGGATGTTGTATACGCCATATGTCATGGACCTTTAAATCTTTACAAAACTGCTTAAAAACTTTAGATTTTGCTTTGTCCAAATCTATCTATAGCCGGTATGGGAGTCAAATTAAGATCACCTAAAATTATTCAATTCTGGCCAATATATCTGGACAATAACATGGTCATTGTTTGCCAGAAACCTGGTTCTACTTTATTAGGTCCGTAAATATTACATAGAATACATTTGTTGTCCTGGATTTCTAACTCTAGGATTACCCATTTGTCTTCTGGGTCTATCTCAGAATTTATGACCTTGTATGTAAAATTTGTATTAAATAATATTGCTACACTTCTTTTTCTGTTAGAGCATGAAGAGGCAATTACCTCTCCTACCCATTTACTCTTTAGTTTGATTACTTCCTTATTTCTTAGGTGGGTTTCCTGAATGAATGCTATATCCGGGTTATATTTACCCAGTTTCTTCATTATCATCTTTCTTTTTATTGGCGAAGTAATTCCCCCTACATTCCAGGAAAGATATTTAATACAATTTTTCATTTACAGGCTATGCATAATATCCATTATCATTTTTATACATAGTCCCTGCCTCTTGCCTGGTAGAGGACGGAAGAGTCAGGAGAGGGACATCACGCTGACTAAAATAAGACAATATAGAACCAATCAAAACACAATAAAACAAAATTGAGCAGAGTAAAACAAAAGACCATGCAAAAAAAAGAGATAAACTTTAATAAAAACATCACGACCAGAAGACAACTTAGCTGATATAATCTACTCATTCTAGAGTCAGTAAAATGTTATGTAACATATAGGGTCATAATCCTAACATATCAGGATTAATATTAAATATGGGAGATATTTTTTTGCTTGAGGTATTCTTTAGCATCTTCAGGCTTAGATAAAATAATGACAGTGTCTTCCTCTTCAATAGTAATTTTTGCAGGATATATGAGTCTGGCTTTAACTCCATTATTAATTAATTTTGTACACTAAGGTGCCATTTCCTTCCTCTTTTGTGAGGTTTCAGAGGAAAAATCTTGGAAAAGAAGAACTTTATACTCTCCTATATATAAATAAGCTTTTTTTCCTGTAATGCCTTAATAAATTCATTTTATCTTGATAATTCAAGTATCTAACCATAATTGGTCTATGCAATTTGGAGCCTGTGTTGATATTTTGGGGAACCCATTCTGTGCGCTCTTTCTACCACTAAGGGTAGGTTTTCCTGTTGGACTCACAAAGCTTGGGTAGAAGCAAAGTTAAGTAAGTCTAAAAAATCTATATTTTCGGGAAGACCTATTTTTTTTTTAGGTTGCTGTATCTAGAGCGATCCTCTACATCAGTGTTTTTCAACCAGTGTGCCGTGGCACACTAGTGTGCCATGAGAGATCCTCAGGTGTGCTGTGGCAGACTGACAACAGTGTGACATATATTTTAAATTTTGCTTGTTTTTTATTCTGGGCCATTTTTTTATTTTGAGTGAGATGATGACTAAGGGTAACTGCGCAGCGGCAGCTCGCTTCCCGACCCGTGTTCACACTTGGAAGGAACCCCCACCCACCACAACACGTGTCTAGTGCCGGCTCTACACGCCGCAACACTTCAATCCCCCATGCATGCTGGCGCAGCTTTGCTCCTCCTCCAGAACAGTTCCAGCCAGCCGGGGTGTCCCTCTTTCAAATTTTGAAATATTGGGAGGTATGTGACTGGCTCATCAGGCATCATTTACAACCATGACATATCGACATACTGTACTAGGCTACAATGTGTGATTTTGTAAAATTTTGGGATGGTGGTGTGCCGCAGGATTTTTTAATGTAAAAAAGTGTGCCACGGCAAAAAAAAGGTTGAAAATCACTGCTCTACATCATCTAGTCTAGCTTGCAACATTTTAATGTTTTTTTCCCTGGGTATTTATGATCTGATCTTGGGAATTGAGTTTATCTTTAGCTTCAGAAACCCTATCCTCAATTTCATTTAATCTGTTAGCAAATTGTCTAATTTCTGTGGTTAGACTAAATATTTGTGTCCTAACTAATTCAAATTGGGGTAGGAATATATCTGAAAGTTGACTTACTAAAGGTTGAAGTTCCTTTTTAGATATAGATGGGTCAATCATTATATCCAGGCCTGTTCAAAAACTCAACAAAAGTAAAATAAGTTTCTTCTCTAAGAAGAAACCATACACACAAAAAAAACAGTGATAATATATATATAGCTATATAGCAATCCCACGTAGAGCTCCGCACTCACACTTATATTCCAACTGCCCAGGGTGCATAAAATAGTAACACAGTCTAATCCAATAATAAAGCACTCACTGGGTGTCTTATATTATAACAATTTATTTGTGACGTTTTGGGGGTGTTAGCCCCGTCCTCAGATCATTAAAAGTACTCACAAAACATACCTGAGTGGGTTATAAAGACTCAGGTATGTTTTGTGTGTACACCCCCCGAAACGTCACAAATAAATTATTTGTTATAATATAAGACCCAGTGAGTGCTTTATTATTGGATTACACTATATATATATATATATATATATATATATATATATATATATTTTATAATTTTATAAATATGAGTGTTTCCTTAAATGTGTAAGAACATTCCTTCTAAATGGTATATGTATTATTAGGGTAAGATAATACAAAAGTGGTTTAATTAGGTTAATTCTCCCAGAAAGCCATCCTGTCAGTAACCTAGTAATTGGGCATTGCCCTTGGATGGGCATTGCCCTTAAAAGGGCATTTAGCTCTATTGCAGGCCCAAAGCCCTAACCTAAAAAATAAACCTACCCAGTACACCCTTAAAAAAATACTAACACTAACTCCCGAAGATTCACTTACCGGGAGAAGTCTTTATTCAAGCGGCAAGATTTCCTCAATGAATCCGGCAGAAGTGGTCCTCCAGATGGGCAGAAGTGGTCCTCCAGACGGGCAGATGTTTTCATCCAGATGGCATCTTCTATCTTCATCCTTCCGGTGCGGAGCGGGTCCATCTTCAAGACATCCGACGTGGAGCATCCTCTTCAAACGACGGCTTCTTCGCAATGAATATCTCTTTAAGTGACGTCATCCAAGATGGCATCCCTTAGATTCCGATTGGCTGATAGAATTCTATCAGCCAATCGGAATTAAGGTAGAAAAAATCCTATTGGCTGATGCAATCAGCCAATAGGATTGAGCTGGCATTCTATTGGCTGTTCCAATCAGCCAATATAATGCAAGCTCAATCCTATTGGCTGATTGGATTGAAGATTGCATCAGCCAATAGGATTTTTTCCACTTTAATTCTGATTGGCTGATATAATTCTATCAGCCAATCGGAATCTAAGGGACGCCATCTTGGATGACGTCACTTAAAGAGATATTCATTAAGAAGAAGCCGTCATTTGAAGAGGATGATCCGTGTCGGATGTCTTGAAGATGGACCCGCTCCCCGCCGGAATGATGAAGATAGAAGATGCCGTCTGGATGAAGACTTCTGCGCGTCTGGAGGACCACTTCTGCCCGTCTGGAGGACCACTTCTGCCAGATTCATTAAGGACATCTTGCCGCTTGGATGAAGACTTCCCCCGGTAAATGAATCTTCGGGGTTAGTGTTAGGATTTTTTTAAGGGTGTATTGGGTGGGTTTATTTTTTAAGTTAGGGCTTTGGGCCTGCAATCGAGCTAAATGCCCTAGTGTTTTTTTTTCTGATTTAGCTAATTTAATTTAATGTATTTAATTGTATTTAATGTAGGTAATTTATTTAATTGTATTTAATGTAGGTAATTTATTTAATTGTAGTGTAGTGTTAGGTGTTATTGTAACTTAGGTTAGGTTTTATTTTACAGTTAAATTTGTATTTATTTTAGCTAGGTAGTTAGTAAATAGTTAATAACTATTTAATAACTATTCTACCTAGTTAAAATAAATACAAACTTGCCTGTAAAATAAAAATAAACCCTAAGCTAGCTACAATGTAACTATTAGTTATATTGTAGCTAGCTTAGGGTTTATTTTATAGGTATTTAGTTTTAAATAGGAATAATTTAGTTAATGATAGTAATTTTATTTAGATTTATTTAAATTATATTTAAGTTAGGGGGTGTTAGGGTTAGACTTAGGTTTTCATGGTTAATAAATTTAATATAGTGGCGGCAACGTTGGGGACGGCAGATTAGGGGTTAATAAATGAAGGTAGGTGGGGGCGATGTTGGGGGCAGCAGATTAGGGGTTAATAAATATAATGTAGGTTGCAGCGATGTCCGGAGCGGAAGATTAGGGGTTAATAAGTATAATGTAGGTGGCGGAGATGTTAGAGGCGACAGATTAGGCATTAATAATATTTAACTAGTGTTTGCGAGGCGGGAGTGCAGCAGTTTAGGGATTCATATGTTATAGTGGTGGCGATGTCCGGAGCGGCAGATTAGGGGTTAAAAATTTTATTATAGTGTTTGCAATGCGGGAGGGCCTCGGTTTAGGGGTTAATAGGTAGTTTATGGGTGTTAGTGTACTTTTTAGCACTTTAGTTATGAGTTTTATGCTACGGCGTTGTAGTGTAAAACTCATAACTACTGACTTTAGATTGCGTTAGGAATCTTGGAGGTAGAGGGTGTACCACTCACTTTTTGGCCTCCCAGGACAGACTCGTAATACCGGCGCTATGGAAGTCCCATAGAAAAAAGACTTTACAAACTTTACGTAAGTCGGTTTGCTGTAAGGCCAAAAAAGTGTGCGGTGCCCCTAAACCTGCAAGACTCGTAATACCAGCGGTAGTGAAAAAGCAGCGTTAGGACCTAGTAACGCTGCTTTTTCAGCTTACCGCAAAACTCGTAATCTAGCCGAAAGTTATTTATCCTATTTAACTTAGTTTAGGTTGTCTGTAATAGTTTTGGTTTTATGTTGAACAAATTATATAGATTTCAAATCCACCATAAAGAATCTTACTTTGTATCTTAACCAGTTATGAAATCATCAGAAATAATTTCTAATACTATATACAGTTGTATGCAAAAGTTTAGGCACCCCTGACAATTTCCATGATTTTAATTTATAAATAATTGGGTGTTTGGATCAGCAATTTTATTTTGATCTATCAAATAACTGAAGGACACAGTAATATTTCAGTAGTGAAATGAGGTTTATTGGATTAACAGAAAATGTGCAATATGCATCCAAACGAAATTAGAGAGGTGCATACATTTGGGCACCCTCGTCATTTTGTTGATTTGAATACCTGTAACTACCTAGCACTGATTAATTGGAACACACAATTGGTTTGGTGAGCCCATTAAGCCTTGAACTTCATAGACAGGTGCATCCAATAATGAGAAAAGGTAGTTAAGGTGGCCAATTGCAAGTTGTTGTTCTCTGACTCTCCTCTGAAGAGTGGCAACAAGGGTGCCTCAAAACAACTCTCAAATTACCTGAAAACAAAGATTTTCTACATTATGGTTTAGGGGAAGGCTACAAAAAGCTATTGTAGAGATTTAAGCTGTCAGTGTCCACTCTGAGGAACATAGTGAGGAAAAGGAAGACCACAGGCACAGTTCTTGTTAAGGCCAGAAGTGTCAGGCCAAGTAAAATATCAGAGAGGCAAAGGATGGTGAGAATGATCAAAAACAGCCCACAGACCACCTCCAAAGACCTACAACATCATCTTGCTGCAGATGGTGTCACTGTGTGGTGTCACTGTGCATCGTTCAACAATTCAGCGCACTTTGCACAAGGAGAAGCTGTATGGGAGAGTGATGCGGAAGAATCCTTTTCTGCACACACGCCACAAACAGAGTTGCTTGAGGTATGCAAATGCACATGTGGACATGCCAGCTTTATTTTGGAAGAAGGTGCTGTGGACTGATGAAACAAAGATTGAGTTATTTGGTCATAACAAGGGGCGTTATGCATGGCGGCAAAAGAACACAACTTTCCAAGACAAACACTTGCTACCCACAGTAAAATTTGGTGGATGTTCCATCATGATGTGGGGCTGTGTGGCCAGTGCCGGTACTGGGAATTTTGTTAAAGTTGAGCGTCGCATGGATTCCACTCAATATCAGCAGATACTTGAGAATAATTTTGAGGAATCAGTCACAAAGTTAAAGTTACGTTGGGGCTGGATATTTCAACAAGACAACGACCCAAAGCACTGCTCAAAATCTGCTCTGGCATTTATGCAGAAGAACAAGTACAATGTTCTGAAATGGCCATCCCAGTCCCCAGACCTGAATATCATTGAAAATCTGTGGGGTGATTTAAAGCGGGCTGTCCATGCTCAGCAACCATCAAACCTAACTGAACTGGAGATGTTTTTCAAGGAGGAATGGTCCAAAATATCTTCATCCAAAATCCAGACACTCATTACAGGCTATAGGAAGCGTCTAGAGGCTGTTATTTCTGCTAAAGGAGGCTCTACTAAATATTGATGCAATATTTCTGTTGGGGTGCCCAAATTTATTGCACATTTCTGTTAATACAATAAACCTCATTTCACTACTGAAATATTACTGTGTCCTTCAGTTATTTGATAGATCAAAATTAAATTGCTGATCCAAACACCCAATTATTTATAAATTAAAATCATGGAAATTTTCAGGGGTGCCTAAACTTTTGCACACAACTATAACACTACAGCTTATAATGTTGTTTATGGCATTCTTATTGCATCAACATCACTGTTAGATAAAGATGTGATCAGGCTTAAAATAAAAAGCTGTATAAGAGGGAGAAGAAAAAGAAGAAAAAAAAACTTTCTGAACAATTACAGCAGCATAGGTACTTATACTGCCAACCTAAATCTCCTAGGTGGCCTGTAAGTTTGAATGCAGTTTGAGTAGACACAAGTTTAGCCTATGATTGATTTTGGCCCTTGTATAAAAGCCTTCACAATTGCTTTTCTTATAGATAAGGTAATACAGCTTTGTGAAAAACAAAAAAAAGAAAACTTTTAAGATGATAGATAACTTTTCACACCGCCTCATAAGAAGTTTAAACACCCATCTGCTTAGATTATTTGCAGGAGAGGACAAAAACAGTCACTTAACATGATTTCCATATGCACAGTTTTTAGATAGAGCCTTCCAATCCGCTCACATATGGTACAGTAGGATATATTGCTGGAAACCCTTTTAAGTTCATCTGCTGCTTGTTATGTTAAAGACAAAGATTGTAGTCTCACATAATATCCCGCTCAAAGTCTTAATACTGCAGGAAGCAGCAAGGGGTGGAAAGGGTGCGAAGGGCAGAGAAAGGTACTTGCGATTAGGGTGTAGAGAGATCCAGGACAGAAACAGTTTTCATCTCATCCTAGTTGTGGGAAACACGACAGGGGATCTCTTGTACTTGTCTAGCATATCCTGGTCCTTCCGCTCGTAGTGTTTCGCTTCCCACTCAGGGATATTTCCCCCTTCCCGCTCCTTGGTCCAAGTTGAGTTAGTTTCTGCCATATCTTTCTTAACCCAACTGTTTTACATCATGCAACATTTACCATTGTTTATTTTAAAGGACTTAAAATCTTTTCACAAAACTTGTGCTAACTTTATGCGGGGGGAGGAGAAGAGGCACTTACTTTCTATATATAAAGTATCACGGATTTCATGGGGGGCGGAGCCTGCAGCCGTGAGGTATGGCCGCAATACAAGGGAGCTCTGAGTGCCGACACATAAGATCACCTTTAATCAGAGCTAAATAAGGTGATAGCCGCTACACATTGCCTTGTAGGATCCTTAGAGATGTGACCGGATGCGACAGATGTGATTTTCGTCCCTGGACTACACAGTTACATAGCGCTCCGGTTCGGGGCCTATACTTCGGTCGCCATTTTTTAAGCCTGAGAAAGAGCTAGTTATCACGCACCAGGGAGACACAGGGATTCCAAATGCCTGTCTGACCATGAGTACTAAGCGGCATGATTCCCGGTGAGGACGATCAGTAATTACTGTCTGCGGAACAGTCTCGTTGACAGACTTTACAGGGAGTGCAGAATTATTAGGCAAGTTGTATTTTTGAGGATTAATTTTATTATTGAACAACAACCATGTTCTCAATGAACCCAAAAAACTCATTAATATCAAAGCTGAATAGTTTTGGAAGTAGTTTTTAGTTTGTTTTTAGTTATAGCTATTTTAGGGGGATATCTGTGTGTGCAGGTGACTATTACTGTGCATAATTATTAGGCAACTTAACAAAAAACAAATATATACCCATTTCAATTATTTATTTTTACCAGTGAAACCAATATAACATCTCAACATTCACAAATATACATTTCTGACATTCAAAAACAAAACAAAAACAAATCAGTGACCAATATAGCCACCTTTCTTTGCAAGGACACTCAAAAGCCTGCCATCCATGGATTCTGTCAGTGTTTTGATCTGTTCACCATCAACATTGCGTGCAGCAGCAACCACAGCCTCCCAGACACTGTTCAGAGAGGTGTACTGTTTTCCCTCCTTGTAAATCTCACATTTGATGATGGACCACAGGTTCTCAATGGGGTTCAGATCAGGTGAACAAGGAGGCCATGTCATTAGATTTTCTTCTTTTATACCCTTTCTTACCAGCCACGCTGTGGAGTACTTGGACGCGTGTGATGGAGCATTGTCCTGCATGAAAATCATGTTTTTCTTGAAGGATGCAGACTTCTTCCTGTACCACTGCTTGAAGAAGGTGTCTTCCAGAAACTGGCAGTAGGACTGGGAGTTGAGCTTAACTCCATCCTCAACCCGAAAAGGCCCCACAAGCGCATCTTTGATGATACCAGCCCAGACCAGTACTCCACCTCCACCTTGCTGGCGTCTGAGTCAGACTGGAGCTCTCTGCCCTTTACCAATCCAGCCACGGGCCCATCCATCTGGCCCATCAAGACTCACTCTCATTTCATCAGTCCATAAAACCTTAGAAAAATCAGTCTTGAGATATTTCTTGGCCCAGTCTTGACGTTTCAGCTTGTGTGTCTTGTTCAGTGGTGGTCGTCTTTCAGCCTTTCTTACCTTGGCCATGTCTCTGAGTATTGCACACCTTGTGCTTTTGGGCACTCCAGTGATGTTGCAGCTCTGAAATATGGCCAAACTGGTGGCAAGTGGCATCTTGGCAGCTGCACGCTTGACTTTTCTCAGTTCATGGGCAGTTATTTTGCACCTTGGTTTTTTCACATGCTTCTTGCGACCCTGTTGACTATTTTGAATGAAATGCTTGATTGTTCGATGATCACGCTTCAGAAGCTTTGCAATTTTAAGAGTGCTGCATCCCTCTGCATGATATCTCACTATTTTTGACTTTTCTGAGCCTGTCAAGTCCTTCTTTTGACCCATTTTGCCAAAGGAAAGGAAGTTGCCTAATAATTATGCACACATGATATAGGGTGTTGATGTCATTAGACCACACCCCTTCTCATTACAGAGATGCACATCACCTAATATGCTTAATTGGTAGTAGGCTTTCGAGCCTATACAGCTTGGAGTAAGACAACATGCATAAAGAGGATGATGTGGTCAAAATACTCATTTGCCTAATAATTCTGCACTCCCTGTATAAATATGACCCTAATTGTTCACGCTGCTGGCGCTCCTACACTTGGCACCCTCAATCAATACGTGAGCTGCACACTCTAAATGATAGCCCAAACCACCGGGTCATACATTGGACAACTTTTACTATGCTACATATGCTATCTTTCAAGAAGACCTAAATATCAGACGTGATCACAAAATTTAATGTCATGTGCCTTACTGACTGAGGCCTTATGAGAACCTAGCAACACTTACTTACTGCGCCATCTCACAGCATGCTGAAACTTTCAGTGTGAGGGGAACAATTTAATGGCTATTCAGATTAAAACTGGGAATAAAGGAGCCAACTAACAGCAGGTGCCTTAAAAGTTATAATACCGGCAAACAGATGGCCGTGATTTAAATAAGCTCCTCATCTCAAGGGCAACACCACCTTATAAAATGGCATAAATCCACCAAAACTGTGATATTATCTGTATGTGAGAAGTGGTTACCAAGTTTTTACCGATTCTGGGGCAGTAAAAGAACGACTGACTCATGTGCCAAAATCCATCTAACAGCCTAAAGACAGCTACGCAACATAGACGCACTATCTTGCAGACCCACGCTTTCACAGAGTCCTGGAGCTGCATAGCGGAGCTAAGAGGCCATCGGACTGCGCCCTCATATTTGTTTGCCCAGAGCTCTACCATTCGGAGTGTGCGACCTACGTTATGATAGGGAGCCTTTAATCTGCGTGAGATTGACATGCAGGCTTCTGCGCTTTATCTGTGGAAGGTCCGCAGAGATCTCAACAATACCCAGAGCGCAGTGACCCAGGGCATTATATTAATGGATATCAATGTGCAGCACCACTAACCTGGACTAGATCAGCCACACAGGTGTGAATGACTATACAAACACTGGTAGTTGCCCATTATGAAGTACATAGTTACCTAACTTACCTTATTTTTTAAGATAGCTAAAACTATTAGTCTCACTTAAATGTTATACAGAAATGTCCTCTTACTAATTTGATATTGTGAGCTCTATTATCAATCCTACCTTGTGTTTTGTTTCATGTTCCTATGTGTGTTCCAAAATTACTGTGTTAGGTATAGTTAGTAATCTTTAGCTTTAGTAGTTAATTAATATAGGCTCTATCTGTTGCAATACATCTACAACTTGATGTTTTCTAATAATCTCTTATATATCTGCCTGCTATAGTCAGTCACTTCTCATATGCTTATATTTTTACATGGTACCCTTGGAATATCTACATCAGCACTGTGTGTTTGAGATACTATGTGAAACAGTAAGCCTGCTAATCTATAGTGTATAGA